>NC_143023.1:46178866-46356366 GCF_057628025.1 Oncorhynchus mykiss | reverse complement strand
CAGGTTTCGGGGCTGTCGCTGGGCAATACAGACTTTCAGCTCCCTCCAAAGATTTTCTATTGGGTTTAGGTCTGGAGACTGGCTAGGCCACTCCAGGACCTTGAGATGATTCTTACGGAGCCACTCCTTAGTTGCCCTGGCTGTGTGTTTCAGGTCATTGTCATGCTGGATGACCCAGCCACGACCCATCATCAATGCTCTTACTGAGGGAAGGAGGTTTTTGCCAAGATCTCGTGATACATGGCCCCATCCATCCTCCCCTCAATACGGTGCAGTCGTCCTTTCCCCTTTGCAGAAAAGCATCCCCAAAGAATGATGTTTCCACCTCCATGCTTCACGGTTGGGATGGTGTTCTTGGGGTTGTACTCATCCTTCTTCTTCCTCCAAAAATGGCAAGTGGAGTTTAGACAAAAAATCTCTATTTTTGTCTCATCAGACCACAGGACCTTCTGCCATTCCCCCTCTGGATCATCCAGATGGTCATTGGCAAACTTCATACGGGCCTGGACATGCGCTGGCTTGAGGAGGGGGACCTTGCGTGCGCTGCAGGATTTTAATCCATGACGGCGTAGTGTGTTACTAATGGTTTTCTTTGAGACTGTGGTCCCAGCTCTCTTCAGGTCATTGAGCAGGTCCTGCCGTGTAGTTCTGGGCTGATCCCTCACCTTCCTCATGATCATTGATGCCCCACGAGGTGAGATTTTGCATGGAGTCCCAGACCGAGGGTGATTGACCATCATCTTGAAATTCTTCCATTTTCTAATAATTGCGCCAACAGTTGTTGCCTTCTCACCAAGCTGCTTGCCTATTGTCCTGTAGCCCATCCCAGCCTTGTGCAGGTCTACAATGTTATCCCTGATGTCCTTACACCCTCTCTGGTCTTGGCCATTGCGGAGAGGTTGGAGTCTGTTTGATTGAGTATATGACCAGGTGTATTTCATACAGGTAACGAGTTCAAACAGCTGCAGTTAATGCAGGTAATGAGTGGAGACCAGGAGGGCTTCTTAAAGAAAAACTAACAGGTCTGTGAGAGCCGGAATTCTTACTGGTTGGTAGGTGATCAAATACTTATGTAATGCAATAAAATGCAAATTAATTACTTAAAAATCATTCTCTCACAAAATTCCATCTCTCACAGTTGAAGTGTACCTATGATAAAAATGACAGACCTCTACATGCTTTGTAAGTAGGAAAACCTGGAAAATCGGCAGGGTATCAAATATTTGTTCTCCCCACTGTATATGATTACAGTACTTGCGTGTGTATGTGCATGCGTGTGTGTTGGTGTTTGTATGAGTGAATGTACTTTATATGATCACAGTACCTACTACCAGTTACTCCCAGTGTTGTTAAAAATGGCATGATGCAGGCATTACCTGCATTGTATTATGTGCTGCAGCTGACCTCAGGGTGTGATTCAGTTATCACTAACATAAATGTGTAACGCTGCAGGTCCTGGATACTAGTCTATGCTGCATACTCCCTGTTCAATTTATACACAGCTGACTCCGGACAAATGTTACTGTTCTGAGTGCAGTCACCATGTGTGTACTGACGTTTCTACAGACTCACTATGTTAGTTGTGTGCCCCATCCAACCTGTTTGTCTCTGGATGTGCTCATGCAGGATGATGAGTGAGGGATGAGGTACAGGTTAGTAGAACTGCTTTACATAGACAGTAGCTGGCATGTTGTGGTTTACTTTCTGAATACTAGGTTTGAATAACACATGTAGCATCTACATGTAACACAATCTATTTGTGCTATAGCTGTGAAGGAGTAGGTTTCCTGTTAATTAGATGATTGATCACACCTGTGGGATCCAGCCTCAGCTCTAAGTTTATTTAAATGTAGGATTCTGTTGTGTGAGGAGGTTAATGTTGGTATGTCTGCAAGTTCTTAATAAAAGAAAGCTATTTATTATAAAATCTCTGTCTCTTCAATGTGAGAGGGCAGTGGCCAGCCATCTCACAATAGCTAACTGCAATAAGAGTTGGCAAGTCCAAACAGATCTGGGACAAGGCTGGAATAGGACTCATATGAGATAAATGCCTAAACATGCAATTTTCTAAAGACATTTAGGAACATATTTTGCTTATACATAGATACATTTTGGGATCAATTTATGTTCCAGTTTTGTGTGTTGAATTGGACATGGGATTCGATTTCTACCAATTTTGTTACGTTACAGCCTTATTCTAAAATTGATTCAATATATTTTTTTTACTCATCAATCTACATACAATACCGTATAACGACAAAGCAAAAAAGGTTTTTAGAACTTTTAGCAAATGTATTACAAATTAAAAAACAGAAATACTTTATTTACATTTACAGTATTCAGACCCATTGCTATGAGACTCAAAATTGAGTTCAGGTGCATGCTGTTTCATTGATCATTCTTGAGATATTTAAATAACTTGACTGGAGTCCACTTGTGTTAAATTCAATTGATTGGACATGATTTGGAAAGACACACACCTGTCTATATAAGGTCCCACAGTTGACAGTGCATGTCAGAGCATAAAACAAGTCATGATGTTGGAATTGTCCGTAGCTCTCTGAGACAGGATTGTGTAGAAGCACAGATCTGGGGAAGGTTACCAAAAAATTCTGTAATATTGAAGGTCCCCAAGAACACAGTGGCCTCCATCATTCTTCAATGGAAGAAGTTTGGAACCAACAAGACTCTTCCTAGAGCTGGCAGGCCAGCCAAACTGAGCAATCGTGGAGAAGGGCCTTGGTCAGGGAGGTGACCAAGAACCCGATGGTGACTCTGACATAGCTCCAGAGTTCATCTGTGGAGATGGGAGAATCTTCCAGAAGGACAACCATCTCTGTAGTACTCCACCAATTAGGCCTTTATGGTAGAGTGGCCAGACAGAAGCCACTCCTCAGTAAAAGGCATAGGACAGCCTGCTTGGAGTTTGCCAAAAGGCACCTAAAGGACACAACTCTCTGGTCTGATGAAACCAAGATTGAACTCTTCGGCCTGAATGCCAAGCGTCACGTCTGGAGGAAACATGGCACCATCCCTACAGGGAAGCATGGTGGTGGCTGCATCATGCTGTGGGGATGGTTTTCAGCAGCAGGGACTGGGAGGCTAATCAGGATTGAGGGAAAGATGAACGGAGCAAAGTACAGAGAGATCATTGATGAAAACATGCTGCAGAGCGCTCAGGACCTCAGACTGTGTCAAAGGTTCACCTTCCAACAGGACAACAACCCTAAGCACATAGACAACACAATGCAGAAATGGCTTTGGGACAAGTCTGGTCCTTGAGTGGCCCAGCCAGAGCCCGGACATGAACCCGATCAAACATCTCTGGAGAGACCTGAAAATAGCTGTGCAGCGACCATCCCCATCTAACCTGACACAGCTTGAGAGGATATGCAGAGAAGAATAGGAGAAACTCCCCGAATACAGGTGTGCCAAGCTTGTAGCGTCATACCCAAGGCTGTAATTGCTGCCAAAGGTGCATCAACAAAGTAAAGGGTCTGAATATTCACAGTACCAGTCAAAAGTCTGGACACACCTTCTCATTCAAGGGTTTTTCTTGATTTTGACCATTTTCTCAATTTTAGAATAGTAGTGGAGACATCAAAACTATGAAATAACACTTATAGAATCATGTAGTAACCAAAAAAGGTTAAACAAATCAAAATCTATTTCATATTTGAGATTCTTTGAGTAGTAGTCGCTACTTTCAGGAATAAAATAAATAAACAATAATAATTATATACAGGATATATATATATATATATATATATATATATATATTGATTTGTTTAACCATTTTTTGCTTACTACATGATTACATATTTGTTATTTCATAGTTTTGATGTCTTCACTATTATTCTACAATGTAGAAAATTGTAAAATAAATAAAAAGCCTTGAATGAGTAGACGTGTCCAAACTTTTGACTGGTACTGTATTCAAATGTGATATTTCAGTTTTTATATTTAATTATTCGGCAAAATGTCTAAAAACCTGTTTTGCTTTGTCATTATGGGTTTTTGTGTGTAGATTGATGGGGGGGGGGGGGGGGGGGGGACAAATGAATACATTTTAGAATAAGGCTGTAAGGTAACAAAAGGTGGAAAAAGTGAATGGGTCTGAATACTTTCCGAGGCACTGTATGAATGGTATTAACTCCTGAACTAAACATCTAGAATTAAATGCATGATGCCTGAAGTGCTCATGTAGGCACTCTGAGCAGTCAAGGATGACTGTTAACATTCTAAAATCGAACACATATTTTTTATATATGTTTTATTCAACCTTTATTCAATCAGGAAGTCCTATTGAGATAAGAAGACCTGTCTCGTGGGAGACCGCTCCTTTCCTTGTAATCCTTGATACCATTTAAATGCAATTTCGTTCAGGCCTAAAACATTGTTCATTTTAAGATAGGCCTATTTGAAAAATTAAATACCCTTCTTACCAAAGGGATTTGCAAATTCGGTTTATATTGAAGGCTGAAGGAACTGCTAACATAATATTTTGCCAGCTAGCCAACACCCCCAAGAAGCCTGCAAAGTGAAATAACTGAGGTGTGCTGGTTTGTGTTGGTCCAGGCTTTAGCCAGTAAACTAACCAGCAGCATAGAGTGAAAAGAGTCATCATTAAATAATTGAGGATTTATTTAGTCAAGAAAAGTAACCTGGTTAGGGAATTACTGACCATTTGAATTTATTGACTCTCAGAATTCCTTATGATGAAATACCCCTCAGGCAGCTGTCAATCATTGTCTCTGATTGAGAAGCATACTTAGCTAGCCTGTTCCCACCTGTGTTTGTGGGTAGTTATTTTCTGATTTGTGTTGTTTCACCTGACAGGACTGTTTTGTTTCTTACATTCTCATTGTTATTTTTGTTTCGTGTTCTGATATATTAAAATATTAACATGGACACTTACTAAGTTGCGTGTTGGTCCGATCTTGACTACTCTTCCTCAGACGAAGAGGAGAATCGTTACACAGTGGTGATTTTAGCATGTAAATCTTGGTGGGGCAAACCCCCAAAATATGTTTTAGATGCATGCCAGCAAAACCACTACACAACACAACATTAAACAATACATGAATTGCACGATAATGGTGACAAACGGGGCCCACAAACTGTTAGGGCTTACATAAACCTGTCCCAACAGCAGAGCTTTCTTTTTAGCACCATGGAGTAAATCCTTACCAGCACCTGGCTATCAGCGGAGCCTTGTCTTGCAGCGAAACAGTTCATTCAGCCTCATTTACTACCTTTTTAAAAATCATAGCTGATACTGTATGGCTGACTTGCTTAAACGAATGTGGTTTCTTCTGACAACTGAGATGTACAAACTATGACATAATTAATTAATAAGAGGGACATAAAAGCAGACAATGAAAGCTCTTACAATATTCGATGATTACATTTATCTAAAACAAGCTATAGGCTACATGTGCACCACCAAGTCAGAACGGTAGGCAAAGTTATGAGGGGGAAAGGGACCAAATTATTAGGGTGAGGCACACGGGCTACTAACAGCTTAGCACACAACATACACTTAGTATTACTTTCTTAGCTACAGTATGCTTATTTTCCTGGCATATTAAATAATTTATGCAGCAGCATACCAGACATTTTTGGACTCACCTTGTTGTGCTGTGCTAACTTGAACAGGAAGGTGGCATGGCGGTCCTTCTTGTGGGCAAATTTTGTCATCAAACTCTGGCATTCTTTGGATTCATGGTGCTTTCAAGACAACTGGGAACTTGGAAAAAAAAACAAGGTTGAATAATGATGTCAGTTATCTTCAAGTTGGAGCTCTAGAAAGAGGCCTTAGTTCCCGACTTGGAATTCCGAGTTGGATGACCGTTCAAAATGTATTTTCCCAGTCGAAGCAATTTTTTTCAGAGTTCCCAGTTGTCTTGAACTCAATGAAGTCTGAGATTTCCCAGTTCTGAGTTTCCAGTTGTTTTGAACACAGGAGAAGTCATGATGCCAGTAGATTATTGACTTGATTGATGATGATGACTGCTTATCTAGCTTGCTGCAAAAAGGTTGACACTATGACGTTGACATGATCAGTCCAATCAAAGCTACGGTAGATATAATGGTATTTGACGTCATTATATCTGTGGCCAATGACCTTGAGCCTTCTTGGATGGGCACTTCAAATGTAACTCTATGGCAGCACCCAAGGGGCCTGAATTGTCAAGCTCTCCCCGTAGATTTTGCAGTGACGTGTTGTCCCCATGAGAGACAGAACACTGAGCCAATCACAGCGCATCTAGAGAAGATTACAAACCGCTAGTCTCCGTATTTTCCGCTGGCTGGCCCACCACCACAGAAAGCACTGAGCTAGGCTGAAAAACCTGCATTTTGGAGCTGCCTTAATCAAGAAAGCAAAAATGAGAACATGTTTGTATGTGGCTTTATTAACGTAATTACTTTAAAAATATATATTTTTTACATTGTTTGCAAACTAATGTGTGACACGTATTAATGCCAAAATAACATGCAAAACAGAAAACAACAAATATATACACACCATATATATATATATATATATATATATATATATATATATATATATATATATACACACAGTGGGGCAAAAAAGTATTTAGTCAGCCACCAATTGTGCAAGTTCTCCCACTTAAAAAGATGAGAGGCCTGTAATTTTCATCATAGGTACACTTCAACTATGACAGACAAAATGAAAAAAAATAATCCAGAAAATCACATTGTAGGATTTTTTATTAATTGATTTGCAAATTATGGTGGAAAATAAGTATTTGGTCACCTACAAACAAGCAAGATTTCTGGCTCTCACAGACCTGTAACTTCTTCTTTAAGAGGCTCCTCTGTCCTCCACTCGTTACCTGTATTAATGGCACCTGTTTGAACTTGTCATCAGTATAAAAGACACCTGTCCACAACCTCAAACAGTCACACTCCAAACTCCAATATGGCCAAGACCAAAGAGCTGTCAAAGGACACCAGAAACAAAATTGTAGACCTGCAGCAGGCTGGGAAGACTGAATCTGCAATAGGTAAGCAGCTTGGATTGAATAAATCAACTGTGGGAGCAATTATTAGGAAATGGAAGACATACAAGACCACTGATAATCTCCCTCGATCTGGGGCTCCACGCAAGATCTCACCCCGTGGGGTCAAAAAGAACGGTGAGCAAAAATCCCAGAACCACACGGGGAGACCTAGTGAATGACCTGCAGAGAGCTGGGTCCAAAGTAACAAAGCCTACCATCAGCAAGGGCATTGAAGATGAAACGTGGCTGGGTCTTTCAGCATGACAATGATCCCAAACACACCGCCCGGGCAACGAAGGAGTGGCTTCGTAAGAAGCATTTCAAGGTCCTGGATTGGTCTAGCCAGTCTCCAGATCTCAACCCCATAGAAAATCTTTGGAGGGAGTTGAAAGTCCGTGTTGCCCAGAAACAGCCCCAAAACATCACTGCTCTAGAGGAGATCTGCATATAGGAATGGGCCAAAATAACAGCAACAGTGTGTGAAAACCTTGTGAAGACTTACAGAAAACGTTTGACCTCTGTCATTGCCAACAAAGGGTATATAACAAAATATTGAGATAAACTTTTGTTATTGACCAAATATGTATTTTCCACCATAATTTGCAAATTAAAAATTCTACAATGTGATTTTTTGGATTTTTTTCTCATTTTGTCTGTCATAGTTGAAGTGATAAAAATTACAGGCCTCTCTCATTTTTTATAAGTGGGAGAACTTGCACAATTGGTGGCTGACTAAATACTTTTTTGCCCCACTGTATAACAGGTGGGGTCAAAACAGGTGGGGCTCTGCTACAACTGCCCTGAATGACAAGTCGCCACTGATAATATGAAATCATAAACGGTTCTGAGAGTCTTGTATTTTATACAGAGGTTTTGTAAGAAATTGTAATTTCAATTTCAAACAAATTATTTTTGTGGCACAAAAGTGTTCTCATATAGTTCTGTTTTGGTGTTCATCCTAAGTATGCTTTCTTCTGTTTAAAGTTTAGAAAAACATGTAAAACAAATTCATTGTTGGTAGTTGCCGAGTGGCTAAGTAGTTTAACTTGTAGCCGAAAGGTGGCCGGTTCGATTCCCTGGCAAGGCAAATTGATCTGGCAAGTGGAGGGCTGCTTGGTTCTTATTCTCAAGACATTCCCCTATCGTTGGGCCCTTGAATAGGTTCTTAATCCCACAACATGCTTTCCATCCAGGGGAGCTGAACTGTAGCTTGACCTAGCCTGGGCAGCTGGCCCTCCAGCAATTAAGGTGCCAGCGACCTGTGATCTCCACTATCAGCCTATGGACTGCTCATGTCCCCCGGGGACCGATTCGTACATAAAACATTATCTTCAAGCTGCAAAGGTTTCGATTTCCTCCTTACCTAGATTTAATGGCGAGAAGGCTGAAAAAAAACGGGAAAATAAGTGTACTTTCTTTATGAAACACCATTTTCCACCTCCATGCTAGAGCGGCTAATACCTAGGAATGATACCTACTTTACGCCTGCTATTTTATGTTAGTTTACCCCTGGCCCATATATTGTGATGTTTTGCAAAAACAACGTTTATACTCTATTTACCCAAAGGTAAATGTACTGTATAACAATCGCTGATTGGATCTCAGAATTCTGTCGGCTGCTGATTGGTGTTTGGGAATTTCCAGGCGTGTATCCCAGCCCCTCGTCTACGTCTGTGCGGCAGTAGTCTGTTTCTGGTGGGGCACTAGGCTCGCTGCAAGCGATGATAGACGATTTCCTTATTTTAAAACCTTCCAAAACCCTTTCCTTTCTCTCAACGGATTTGCAGTTTATGGTTTCCGTTGATGGACTACCGAATTAACAGATTTTTGCAGGGATTGGAATAATTCGACTACAATTTTGGGAGTCCCGGGGAGAGGGGAGTCCGAGAGAAAAGTTTATATCACTGCGCGACAGGCACTATATGGAGAGAGGGGGGTGAGCGTACAGTATGGTTTCATTTTCCATACCATCTATGACTTATGAAAGGATTTAGATATCTTTAAAACATAGACATTACAGAATATACTTCTGATAAATGCCATGTTTAGCGTTACGATCAAATGAACATGTATGGACACGCATGAAAATAGTTTTGCGTAAACCAGTAGAACCAGATTGCGTGTGAGTTTCGACTGGAGTCGTATACTACAGTCACTCCCAGGTAAACCATTACATTCCCCAAAGTTTCTTCACAACGTCATCCTTGTTATATAAAATACCTATCTAACTATGGCGGGGATGAGCAATGCCCACATGAAGACCCTGGAGGACCTGACTCTAGACTCGGGCTACGGGGCAGGGGACTCCTGCAAGTCCCTGAGCCTCTCGTCCTCCAAGTCCAACTCACAGCCGTTCGTGACGGCTCCGCATCGGGGCAACTGGTGGTACTACTCCGGCTCCATGAACAGTCGCAACAACAGCTGGGACACGGTCAACACGGTGCTGCCCGAGGATCCCGAGGACATCTTCTCCAAGTGTCCCCGTTTACCGGAGCTCGAGGAGTTCCCTTGGACCGAAGACGAGGTGGGAAAGATACTGCGTAAAGTAGCCGGGAACGTTACCGGTGCCAGTGCGTTTCCGGTGCCGACATTATCCAATGAGGCAGTCCGGAGGCTGTCCACGCTCCTTCGTCGAGCCCTCATCCGCATTTCGAGGGAGGCTCAGAGGCTGAGCGTCATGCACTGCCGTTGCACTCGCTTCGAGGTGCAGAGCGCCATGAGGCTGGTGCTGAGCTGGGCTCTGGCCGAACACTGCATATCGGCCACGGTCAAGGCCATCTCCATGTACAGTATGAGCGCCGGAGAGCTCCTGAGGAAGGGCAAATCTGCCCGTTGCGGCCTCTCCTTCTCCGTGGGAAGGTTCTTTCGATGGATGGTGGACACCCGCATCTCGGTGCGCATCCACGAGTATGCGGCTATCTGTCTTACCGCCTGCATGGAGGCGCTGGTGGAGGAGGCCGGCGCCCGGGTAATGATAGCCGAGCGAGGGCACTCCAGGGTGGACACCGCGTCAGGCTGTGCCCCGGTGTCGGTCGAAGCTCTGGAGGGGGTGGTGAACAATGATGCGGAGCTGTGGGGGGTCCTGCAGCACTATGAGCATCTCATCTGCGGCAAGAACGCCAATGGTAAGAACATTTCTATCACTTCAAGGCAAGAGGGGTTTGTCAAAGTACCCAAAAGGTAGACCAGCTAATGTGGAATGAATGTTGGAAGCACTATAAAATGCATAAAAGTGGGCTCAAAATGATATACTTCTAAATAAAGTTGCTGCTGCAACTGAAGTTGTTGCTGCCAGGCCCAGCTCTCTGTTTCCCCACCACCAAGCACCGCTCTTGATGGTGGAGTAAGTAATGTAAGAAAAAGTACACTTCCTGCAATTCTACACGTTGAGCGTGGTGAGTAGCAATTTTTGCAAAATTTAAACAGGTCTTCTGCATCTCTACACATTTTGCAATGGGGTGGAGAGAACATTTAGCAATATTGTAACACATTTCATGTTATTGTACTTATTTTGCCATGACTTATGCCATGTTAATTATATTTGAGTGAGAGTGACTAACAAAATCATTGGGGGCCCCGAGGAGGTCAGGGGCCCTGGGCATGTGCCCTGTGTGGCCAGTCAGTATTTGGTGATGATAACTGGCTCGACTAATTTATCAATCTAAAAATGGTTAGCTGACATGGCTAATTGAGTGACTGTCACTAGGCAGGTTTCCATTGACCCAGTTTTATTAGACAGAAGCAATGCCTTGTGTTTAATGGAAACGTTCTGAAGATTGACGACATTTTAATCTGTTCGACAGGGGTGGATTTTCTTTTGTCAAACTTTCTTTATAGCGACAAATGGTGTTTTTCGAACAAGTGATGATTGCTCAATAATTTTGAAAGTAAGCAGTGCACGGGATGTCTTCGCGTAATTAATAAGCGCCACTCCACATTTATTTCTAAATGCCTACTGTTTGCAAAAATCTATATTATCAACTATGAAAAACAATGTATCATTACAGGACAAGGATTGTCCTGACTTTCAAGAATGCCTGAATTGCTTTGCCTTGTGTTTCTGGTTGGCTGGGAAGTTTCTCCATCCAAATATTACAGCTCTACAGGAGTGCCAGTTTCACCATGGCACGGATTGTGGTTGGCACATTTAATGCTGGCTATCTGAGACATGAAACAGATAGATGGGAGGGCATACAGGATGTCAGCAATTTATTAATGCCCCATTTGTTTAAATTGGTAATGGAAACACTTCAGCCACTACATTTTTATTCGACACTGTAGGTTTTTGCTTGTGATGTCATTACGTCCAGCTGTTTTCATCGAGATGATAGTTAAATGCAAATGACCCGAGTGTCTTTAAAAAAATAAACGGAAAAAAAATATATGCAACATGTTTCATAAGCTGAAGTGGGGCGGCAGGTAGCCTAGTGGTTAGAGCGTTGAACCGAATAGTTGCAGATCGGATCCCCGAGCTGACAAGGTGAAAACCTGTTGTCCTGCCCCTGAACAAGGAAGTTAACCCACTGTTCCTACGCCGTCATTGAAAATTAGAGTTAGTTCTAAACTGACTTGCCTAGTTAAATAAAGTTAAAAAAACAACAACAAAAAACAGATATTTTGTGCACACATTTGTTTACATCCCTGTTAGTGAGCATTTTTCCTTTGCCAAGATAATCCATCCACCTGAATGGTGTGGCATATCAAGAAGATTATTAAACAACATGATAATTACACAGGTGCACCTTGTGCTGGGGACAATAAAAGGCCACTCGAAAATGTGCAGTTTTGCCACAACACAATGCAATAGATGTCTCAAGGAAGCGTGCAATTGGCATGCTGAATGCAGGAATGTCCTCCAGAGCTTTTGCCGGAGAATTGAATGTTCATTTCTCTACCATAAGCCTTCTCTAACAAAGTTTTAGAGAATTTGGCAGAATGTCCAACCGGCCTCACAAGAGCAGACAACGTGTAACCACACCATCCTGGGACCTCCACATCCGGCTTCTTCACCTGCGGGATAGTCTGAGACCAGCCACCCAGACAAACTGTGGGTTTGCACAACCAAAGAATTTCTGCACAAACTGTCAGAAACCGTCTCAGGAAAGCTCATCTGCGAACTCATTGTCCTCACCAGGGTCTTCACCTGAATGTAGTTCGGCGTCGTAACCGACTTCATTGGGCAAATGCTCACCTTCGATGGCCATTGGCACGCTGGAGAAGTGTGCTTTTCACGGATGAATCCTAGCTTCAACTGTACCGGGCAGATGGCAGACAGTGGTTTGAACAGCGTTGTGAACGTTGTGAACAGAGTGCCCCATTGTGGCGGTGGTGTTATGACATGGACAGGCATAAGCTATGGACAACGAACACAATTGCATTTTATCTATGGCAATTTAAATGCACAGAGATACCGCGACGAGATCTTGAGGCCTGTTGTCGTGTCATTCTTCTGCCACTCTCTTCATGTTTTGGCATGATGATGCACGGCTCAATGTCGCAAGGATCTGTACACAATTCCTGGGAGCTGAAAATCTCCCAGTTCTTCCATGGCCTGCAAAATCACCAGACATGTCACCCATTGAGGTGTTTGGGATGCTCTGGATCGACGTCTACGACATTGTGTTCCAGATCCTGCCAATATCCAGCCACTTTGCATAGCCATTGAAGAGGAGTGGGAAAACATTCAACAGGCCACAATCAACAGCCTGATCAATTCTGTGAAGGAGATGCATGAGGAAAATTGTGTTCATAACAAATACTGACTGGTTTTCTGATCCACGCCACTACCTTTTTAAAAATAAGGTATCATGTTAACAACAGATGCATATCTGTGTTTCCAGTCATGTGAAATCCATAGATTTGGGCCTAATTTATTTAAATTGACTGATTTCCTTATATGAACTGTAACTCAGTAAAATCTCAGTGTATAGTGTACAGCAAAAAAGTATTTAGTCATCCACTAATTATGCAAGTTCTCCCACTTAAAAAGATAGGCCTGTAATTTTCATCATAGGTACACTTCAACTATGACAGACAAAATGAGAAAAACAAATCCAGAAAATCACATTGTAGGATTTTTAATGAATTTATTAGCAAAATATGGTGGAAAACTTTTGTTATTGACCAAATACTTATTTATCTCAATACTTTGTTATATACCCTTTGTTGGCAATGACAGAGGTCAAATGTTTTCTGTAAGTCTTTACAAGGTTTTCACACACTGTTGCTGGTATTTTGGCCCATTCCTCCATGCAGATCTCCTCTAGAGCAGTGATGTTTTGGGGTTGTTGCTAGGCAACACAGACTTTCAACTCCCTCCAAAGATTTTCTATGGGGTTGAGATCTGGAGACTGGCTAGGCCACTCCAGGACCTTGAAATGCTTCTTACGAAGCCACTCCTTCGTTGCCTGGGAGGTGTGTTTGTAATCATTGTCATGCTGAAAGACCCAGCCACGTTTCATCTTCAATGCCCTTGCTGATGGAAGGAGGTTTTCACTCAAAATCTCACGATACATGGCCCCATTCATTCTTTCCTTTACACGGATCAGTCGTCCTGGTCCCTTTGCAGAGAAACAGCCCCAAAGCATGATGTTTCCACCCCCATGCTTCACAGTAGGTATGGTGTTCTTTGGATGCAACTCAGCGTTCTTTGTCCTCCAAACACGATGAGTTTAGTTTTTACCAAAAAGTTATATTTTGGTTTCATCTGACCATATGACATTCTCCCAATTTTCTTCTGGATCATCCAAATGCTCTCTAGCAAACTTCAGACGGGCCTGGACATGTACTGGCTTAAGCAGGGGGACACGTCTCGCACTGCAGGATTTGAGTCCCTGGCGGCGTAGTGTGTTACTGATGGTATGCTTTGTTACTTTGGTCCCAGCTCTCTGCAGGGGTGAGGTCTTGCGTGGAGCCCCAGATCGAGGGAGATTATCAGTGGTCTTGTATGTCTTCCATTTCCTAATGATTGCTCCCACAGTTGATTTCTTCAAACCAAGCTGCTTACCTATTGCAGATTCAGTCTTCCCAGCCTGGTGCAGGTCTACAATTTTGTTTCTGGTGTCCTTTGACAGCTCTTTGGTCTTGGCCATATTGGAGTTTGGAGTGTGACTGTTTAAGGTTGTGGACAGGTGTCTTTTATACTGATAACAAGTTCAAACAGGTGCCATTAATACAGGTAATGAGTGGAGGACAGAGGAGCCTATTAAAGAATAAGTTACAGGTCTGTGAGAGCCAGAAATCTTGCTTGTTTGTAGGTGACCAAATACTTATTTTCCACCATAATTTGCAAATCAATTCATTAAAAATCCTACAATGTGATTTTCTGGATTTTTTTTCTCATTTTGTCTGTCATAGTTGAAGTGTACCTATGATGAAAATTACAGGCCTCTCTCATCTTTTTAAGTTGGAGAACTTGTACAATTGGTGGCTGACTAAATCCCTTTTTCCCCACTGTATGTATGTATGTATGTATGTAAGTATGTAATACCAGTCAAAAGTTTGGACACACCTACTCATTCATTGTTTTTTTCTATATTGTAAAATAATAATGAAGACATCAAAACTATGAAATAGCACATATGGAATAATGTAACCAAAAAAGTGTTTAAACAAATAAAAATATATTTTACATTTTAGATTCTTCAAAGTAGCCACCCTTTGCCTTGATGACAGCTTTGCACACTCTTGGCATTCTCTCAACCAGTTTCACCTGGAATGCATTTCCAACAGTCTTGAAGGAGTTCCCACATATGCTGAGCATTTGTCTGATTTTCCTTCACTTTGCATTCCAACTCATCCCAAACCATCTCAATTGGGTTGAGGTTGGGTGATTGTGGAGTCCAGGTAATCTAATGCAACAGTCCATCACTCTCCTTCTTGGTCAAATAGCCCTTACACCGTCATGGAGGTGTGTTCGGTCATTGTCCTGTTGAAAAACAAATGATAATCCAACTACGCGCAAACCAGATGGGATGGCATATCACTGCAGAATGCTGTCACCGACAGTGTCACCAGCAAAGCACCGCCATACCTCCTCCTCTATGCGTCACAGTGGAAACCACACATGCGGAGATCATGCGTTTACCTACTCTGTCTCACTAAGACACAGCGGTTGGAACCAAAAATCTCTTATTTGGACTCCTCAGACCAAAGGATAGTTTTCCACCTGTCTAATGTCTATTGCTCTTGTTTCTTGGCCTACGCAAGTCTCTTCTTCTTATTGGTGTCCTTTTAGTAGTGGTTTCTTTGCAGCAATTTGACCACGAAAGCCTGAGTTACTAAGTCTCCTCTGAACAGTTTATGTTGGGATGTCTGTTACTTTTATTTGGGCTGCAATATGAGGTGTTGTTATCTTCTGCAGCAGAGGTAAATCTGGGAGCTTCCTTTCCTGTGGTGGTCCTCATGAGAGCCAGTTTCATCATAGTCCTTGATGGTTTTTGTGACTGCACTTGAAGAATCTTTCAACGTTCTTGAAATGTATGTCTTAAAGTAACAATGGACTGTCGTTTCTCTTTGCTTATTTGAGCTGTTCTTGGCATAATATGGACTTCGTCTTTTACCAAATAGGGCTATCTTTTGTATAACACCCCTACCATGTCACAGTACAACTGATTGGCTCAAACACATTCAAAAGGAAAGAAATTCCACAAATGTACTTTTAACAAGGCACACCTGTTAATTGAAATTCATTCCAGGTGACTACCTCATGAAGATGGTTGATAGGATGCCAAGAGTGTGCAAAGCTGTGATCAAGGCAGCTAATTTGAAGAATCTCACATATTATTTATATTTTTTGGTTACAACATGATTCCATAATGTGTTATTTCATAGTTTTGATGTCTTCACTCTTATTCTACCATGTAGAAAATAGTACAAATAAAAAAAAACATTGAATGAGTAGGTGTGTCCAAGCTTTTGACTGGTACCGTATATATAAATTGGTCTGTGGGCCCCTTGTGGCCAGGGGCCCTAAGCGACCACTTATGTTGCTTATACCTGGAGCCGGCCCTGGCTGCTGCAATTGAAGTTGGTTTGTGTGTGTGTGTGCACAAGCATGTGTGCATGAATCTGGACAGGAGAACATTAATTCACTCTGATTGAAAGTGCAGTCAAACTCTCACCTCAGTTAAGAGCACCAGTGAGCAACACTTACACGCCCCTTTCCCCTTCGCACTCACTCATGTCTACATGTGATGGAAAAGGTGTAATGCTCAAACCTGTGGTAGGATACAATGGGTCTGCTTTGTTTGAGAAAGCTTGAGATGTGTGAGAAGGCTTTAGATGTGTCCAAAGTGATTTCACTTGTCAGGATGGGGGAAAAGCAGTACAATTTGCATTTGAAATCTTAACATAGGATTTTTTTTCCCTCACTTAACAAGTCATGTTTTTTATGACGAAAATGGAAGTATGGGAATAGAATAGTCACTGTCAAAGTGATTGTTTCATTTTGCATTTTACATTTTGGTCATTTAGTAGACACTCATCCAGAGTGACTTAATCAGACTCCATTCTGCAAGTACCATACCCACCTCACCAATTTGTCTCCATCAGACTTGTATTTCAGTTTATGTCCATCTTTTTTCTAGAACTGATTTTTGATCAGTGTAACAGGAAGTACAAATGTTGTCCCCTGTAGGACTGTTTATTCGATCTGATTAGAGATCAGTGTTCAAGCAAACCATTTAATCGTTATACGCTATACCACCCAAGCCTACCATGAAACATCGATGTCTTCATCACTGGAAAAGATTCATGGTTGAGATTTGAAATAATTTAAAAGTTTACAAACAGTGTTGTCAAACTATTTATTATTATTATTACTTTTTTACATTTGAACCTTCAAAGTCAATTATCTAAAAATGCGTGAAGTCAGATTTTTTTCATATTCCAATATGTTGTAGCCCAGAACCTATTTTACATAATCTGAGGTTTTTGTGTTGTGCCCACCATCGGTTGAGACTGAACATGCTCTTGAATACATAGGGTGGGTGTCATGTTTTGGCTGATAAATGTGCTAAAATGGGAATACAATTGAAATTTCAACTTTCAAGTGGTACCACAAAGATGGTTGGAGGTCCACATCAGGGAATATCTGTTTTAAATTATACTGTCAATCCATCATAAATAAACCTATTAATGTCATAGAAATATAGATAATAGTGGGTGGGTGGCCTGGCGGCCATCTTGTGGTAGTAATTGCAAGGGGCGCTATTTCATTTTTGGATAAAAAACGTTCCCGTTTTAAGCGCGATATTTTGTCACGAAAAGATGCTCGACTATGCATATTCATAAAACACTCTGAAGTTTCAGAATCTGCAAAGATTTTGTCTGTAAGTGCCCCAGAACTCATTCTACAGGCGAAACCAAGATGATGCATCAACCAGGAATTAGCAGAATTTCTGAAGCTCTGTTTTCCATTGTCTCCTTATATGGCTGTGATTGCGCAAGGAATGAGCCTACACTTTCTGTCGTTCGCCCAAGGTCTTAGCAGCATTGTGACGTATTTGTAGGCATATCATTGGAAGATTGACCATAAGAGACTACATTTTCCAAGTGTCCGCCTGGTGTCCTGCGTGGAATTCGGTGCGCAATTGCCAGCTGCTCGTACTTTTCCATTTGATATAGGGGAGAAACCATGTGTCCAAGAACGATGTATCAATGAAGAGATATGTGAAAAACACCTTGATGATTGATTCTAAACAACGTTTGCCATGTTTTCAGTCGATATTATGGAGTTAATTTGGAAAAAAGTTCGCGTTTTGAGGACTGAATTTTCAGATTTTTTTTTGGTAGCCAAATGTGATGTATAAAACGGAGCTATTTCTAATACACAAAGAATCTTTTTGGAAAAACTGAGCATCTGCTATCTAACTGAGAGTATCCTCATTGAAAACATCAGAAGTTCTTCAAATTTAAATTATTTTATTTGAAGGCTTTTATGTTTTTGTTGAAATGTTGCGTGCTGGATGCTAACGCTAAATGCTAACGCTAAATGCTAACGCTAAATGCTAACGCTAACGCTAAATGCTAACGCTAGCTAGCTACTTTTACACAAATGATTGTTTTCCTATGGTTGAGAAGCATATTTTGAAAATCTGAGATGACAGTGTTGTTTACAAAAGGCTAAGCTTGAGAGATGGCATATTTATTTCATTTCATTTGCGATTTTCATGAATAGTTAACGTTGTGTTATGCTAATGAGCTTGCTGATAGATTTACACAATCCTGGATACAGGGTTTTTTTCATAGCTAAAACGTGACGCAGAAAACGGAGCGATTTGTCCTAAACAAATAATCTTTCAGGAAAAACTGAACATTTGCTATCTGAGAGTCTCCTCATTGAAAACATCTGAAGTTCTTCAAAGGTAAATTATTTTATTTGAATGCTTTTCTGTTTTTTTGTGTAAATGTTGCCAGCTGAATGCTAATGCTAAATGCTACGTTAGCCATCAATACTGTTACACAAATGCTTGTTTTGCAATGGTTGAGAAGCATATTTTGAAAATCTGAGATGACAGTGTTGTTAACAAAAGGCTAAGCTTGAGAGCTAGCATATTTATTTCATTTCATTTGCGATTTTCATGAATAGTTAACGTTGCGTTATGGTAATGAGCTTGAGTCTGTATTCACGATCCCGGATCCGGGATGGAGAGATCAGAAAGGTTCACACTCAACCATGAAAAGGAATAACCCAAGGAGGCCAAGATGTAAAAATAATAGAATTAATTTAATCCATGCTCGAAAGAATACAGGAAGTGTAAGGTGCTATATAAAAAGGAACAGAGCATACGTTTCGGTCTTATGCCTTTTATCAGTGCTGTACTAACACATTTAAGAAGACATACTTAAGACACACCTGCTGTGCATAGCGGGCTCAACAGGTGCAGGTAGATAGTTGATTAGAAACTGGCAAATAGTGAGTCAATGCATATTAATAACAAGGAATATATAGAAGAGTATCAAAAATGGACAATTCAAATGTCACATACGTTGCATTTAGAAAGTATTCAGACCACATGGCTTTTTCCACATTTTGTTACGTTACAGCCTTATTCTAAAATGTATTAAATAGTTTTCCCCTAATCAATAACCATGATGACAACGTAAAAACAGGTTTATACATTTTTGCAAATGTATTAAAAATACAAAACTGAAATATCACATTTTAAGTATTGAGACCCTTTACTCAGTACATTGTTGAAACCGATTTGGCAGCGATTACAGCCTCAATTCTTCTTGGGTATGATGCTACAAGCTTGGCACACCTGTATTTGGGAAGTTTCTCCCATTCTTCTCTGCAGATCCTCTCAAGCTCTGTAAGGTTTGATGGGGAGCGTTGCTACACAGCTATTTCAGGTCTTTCCAGAGATGTTCGATCGTGTTCAAGTCCGGGCTCTGACTGGGCCACTCAAGGACATTCAGAGACTTGTCCAAAACCACTCCTGCGTTGTCATGGCTGTGTGCTTATGGTCGTTGTCCGGTTGGAAGGTGAACCTTTGCCCAGTCTGAGGTCCTGAGAGCTCTGGAGCAGGTTATTGTCAATGATCTGTCTTTACTGTTTATAAATGTCTCCATTTATCCTGACTAGTCTCGCAGTCCCTGCCGCTGAAAAACATCCCCACGGCATGATGCTGCCACCACCATGCTTCACCGTAGGGATGTTGCCAGGTTTCCTCCAGATGTGATGTTTGGCATTCAGGCCAAAGAGTTCAATCTTGGTATCATCAGACCAGAATATTGTGTCCTTTAGGTGCCTTCTGGAAAACTCCAAGCGGGCTGTTGTGCTTTTTACTGAGAAATGGCTTCTGTCTGGCCACGCTACCATAAAGGACTGCTTGGCGGAGTGCTGCAGAGATGGTTGTCCTTCTGGAAGGTTCTCCCATCTCTACAGAGGAACTCTGGAGCTCTGTCAGAGTGACCATCAGGTTCTTGGTCAACTCCCTGACCAAGGCCCTTCTCCCCGATAGCTCAGTTTGGCCGGGCGGCCAGCTCTAAGAAAAATCTTGGTGCTTCCAAACTTATTCCATTTAAGAATGATTGAGGCCAATGTGTTCTTAGGGGCCTTCAATGCTGCAGAAATGTTTTGGTACCCTTCCCCAGATCTGTGCCTCAACAAAATCCAGTCTCGTATCTCAAGGGACAATTCCTTTGACCTCATGGCTTGGTTTTTGCTCTGACATGCACTGTCAACTGTGGGACCTTATATAGACCGATGTGTGCCTTTCCAAATCATGTCCAACAATTGAATTTACCACAGGTGGTTTCCAATCAAGTTGTAGAAACATCTTTTTGAGGATTTTTTATTTATTTTGAGGCTCATAGCAATGGGTCTGAATACTGTAAATATAAATAAATGATTTCTGTTTTTTAATTTGTAAAACATTTGTAATACTGCTGGTGCATGTAGACAACATTAGAGGGGAAACATACAAGGTCCAATTCCTCATTAAGCCTTTGGGGGTGTACAGTTTTTAAGTAGACGACTTTGGACTTCACATTGGAGAAGACGCTCATTGGTATTGCGGCATCTGTGGCTTGAGAACGCACCACCCGCCTTTCATTCAAGCCTGAGTGCAAACCCTCATACTGGCTTTCTAAGCAATTAGATGAAAATATTTTAATTCAATTGAAATTTCGATTGTGTACAAGCTCAATTTCAGTGGTCTGAAGGGATAGGTCCACCCACCCTGTTTTTAAGAGCATGTTGTGTCTCAATTGATGGCGGGCACAACACAAAAACCTTAGATCATGTAAAAGTAGGGTCTAGGCTACAACATATAGATAATTGGTTTAAAAAAAATCTGATTTAAAAAAATATATTTTTTATAAAAAATTATAATATTTTGACAACCTCGTTTGTAAGCTTTTCAATTATATCAAACTCAACCATTTATATTTTCCAGTGAATGAAGACATGGATGTCTCATGGTATGGTAGGGAATGCAAAATTGCAAAATGGGTCAACTTGGGTCAATCTGCTGAATGTTTTGGCATTCACGTTCAAAAAGTAACTTTCTTGCCACCTCTTCCACGGACAGCATCCCTTTTGTTGAAATCAAAAGGAATGCTGTCAAAACGTGATTGAATTTAAATGGATTTACCCTAATAGACCGATAAGAAAAGTTCTCTGCCAATAACAGCTTGTTTGCAGTTTCTCCTCTCGACACTGACCACTCCCAGACAGTCCTAGTGAAATTCTTGCTTGAGAAATTGCTCTTTGCCGAGAAGCTATTTTTGTTTCTTTTGACCATTTTAATTGAAAACAATCACAGTAAGGTGATTTTAAAATTCTTTGATGTTGAGATAAAAACATCTGCATTGGACCTTTTTAAGATCTGATTGGTGATCAGTGTTTGTGTGTGAAATTCATGTTATCCCTGCAGGGCTGTTTATTATTAGGCCTTATTGGAGATCAGTGTTAGAGCAGGAAGCAGACAGTCATTTGAAAAACACTTATGTTTGTGCTTCTAAGTCAACTTCCTCCTCTCCAGCTGTCTGCTCTGCTCTACTCTCTACCCTCATCCCCTTTATCTCACCCATCCCCTTCTCATTCTCCCTCCCTTCCTACCCTCTTCTCTCCTCTCTTATCCGTCTCTCATCCCTCTCTCTGCCGTCTCCTCGCTCATCCCTATCCCATACCGCCAGTAAACTCATTGATCTAAGGCCGGTCTGGTGTTTGATCACCAGTGTTTGACCACTAATGTTGGACCAGTGTTGGGACATTGTAATGAGGTTTTGTTTGTGGCAGTCTGCCGTTCTCCAAAGCAGGGCTCTTTTCACAGCCACACAATAGCCCTTTGTTTCTGTGAGCCTCCGCAGAGAAAACAAACACTATCACAGACACACACATACACACACACTGACATAAGCATGAACACACACGCAGACGTAGGCATGAGGAAACGGGTGCACGCACACACACGACCACAGCAGTGCTGGACCAAACAGCTGCCGATACAACTTCCAGTATTGTTTTTTCTGTTTGTAGTGAATAGGGATCCATTTGACTGAGCCTATTGATGAAAGCAGGTCAGGGGTTAGACACCACACTCAGCAGCACAGTGGCAGAGTTCCGCCTAGCTGGGACTGGAGCCAACAGCCATTGTGGTACAAGCAGTGATCATTATGATGATGGTCCTGTGCTCCTGATATGGTCCTGTGTGGCTGTTGGTAGACCAACAGACCAGCTGTTGGTAGACCTAACGCTTGCAACGTTAGGATTGTGGGTTTGATTTGATTGATACTAATGTTAGTGGCTTTGGATAACATTCAGATAAACGGTATGTATTTTTACAATGATGATGGTAGTCTTTGCCATTGAAAGTCAGGATCAATGACCATCACTGATGATGATGATTACAGTGGTATTTGTCGACTCCATTGTGACACTGCATTGTCAGGCTAGGCAGTTAAGAGACTCGGTCAGGATCGAACGGCACTTAACACAGCATGGCCAATGTATATCTTACAGACACACACAGCAGGAACCACAGTCAGTGGTTTAATCAAAGTCTGTCATGTTTGCTCCAGTTACCTCAGCAAGTGTTAAAAGTCAACGTTTGTCAGAACATCAATGGTGACAATCTCAGGGATTTTTCTGCCAGTGAAATCCTTAACTAGGCCGCCTACTGCATTGTAAAGTGTGTGTACATACCAATACAAAAACAGACACACCTCTCCCACCTTACCCCAATGCCCGCCCCATCTCATCACCCCTTCTCTGCCCCCCCCCCCCCCCCCACCACCGCTCGCTCTTTCTCTCTCGTCCCACATCTGGAACTCTTTAAGGCAGAAATGAGTTATACAGCTCCAATAACAATCCTGAAAACCCTCTCCCTTTCTCTTTTCTCTCGCTCTCTCCATTCTCCTCACTTTCAGGCAGGGTCCTTGATTTTATTTATTTATTATTTTCCTGTGTCATGCAGCAGCCTTATGTGGCATTGAAATATACTGCCCAGACAGGCAGACGGGTACACACACACACACACACACACACACACACACACACACACACACACACACACACGTGTTCTGCCATAGATTGCTGGTTTGGCTGCTCTGTAATAGTTGTCCATTTGCACTATTTGATTCCATTGCTAGATGATATGGCATCCCAATGTGATCAATTTGATTGCTATTATCACAAGCGAAATGGGATGAGTAAGCCTTTCCTCCCATTATAATTGGGATCGATGTGTCTGGTACATTTTAGTGTGTGTGCACAGGAGTATTGATTGATGGAAAATGTAGCATTGATCTAGATGAGTGGCGAGGTTGGTTGCATTGTTGGATGGACTGTTTTCAAATGAAATCAAATTTTATGGGCCAAATACAACAGGACTTGACTGTGACAGACTTTACTGTGAAATGCTTACTTATGAGCACCATTTCCAAACAATGCAGAAGTAAAAAGTAAGAAAATGATCACAAAAAATGTAAACAATTAACACAATAAATAACAATTGCTAGTGCATTCAGATCCCTTGACTTTTCCCACATTTTGTTAAGTTACAGCCTTATTTCTAAAATGGATTAAATAAACAATTTTCCTCATCAATCTACACACAATACCCCATAATGACAAGGCGAAAAACAGGGTTGTAGACATTTTTGCAAATCTATTACAAATAAAAAACAGATACCTTATTTACATAAGTATTCCGACCTTTTGCTATGAGACTTGAAATTTAGCTCAGGTGCATCTTGTTTCCATGGATCATCCTTGATCGTTTACAAAAACCAACCACTCCCCTAAAGTGTGCGGCTCTCCTTTATTTTTGAAGTGTTCTACTACGCTAGCCAGCACCTTGCTTAAATAGATGTGCGTTTCTTTCGCCTCTAGAGCAAAAATCAAGCCACGAGGTCAAAGGAATTGTCCTTTGAGCTCCGAAACAGGATTATGTGTAACGGCAGATTTCCTCCTCTTCGTCTGAAGAGGAGGTGTAGCAGGGATCGGACCAAAACGCAGCGCGGTAAGTGTCCTTATCGTTTATTATAAAACAAACTGAACACTAAGAACTACAAAACAAATGTGAACATGAACGAAAACCAAACCGAAACAGTCCCGTGTGGTGACAAACACAGAAAAAACACACAAACACAGACACCTGAATGCCAAGCGTGATGTCTGGAGGAAACCTGGCACCATCCCTATAGTGAAGCATGATGTTGGCCTCAGACTGGGGTGAAGGTTTGCCTTCCAACAGGACAATGACCCTAAGCACACAGCCAAGACAACACAGGAGTGGCTTCGGGACAAGTCTCTGAATGTCCTTGAGTGGTCCCGCCAGAGCCCGGACTTGAACCAGATCGAACATCTCTGGAGAGACCTGAAAATAGCTGTGCAGCGACAATTCCCATCTAACCTGACAGAGCTTGGGAGGATCTGCAGAGAAGATTGGGAGAAACTCCCCAAATACAGGTATGCCAAGCTTGCGGCATCATACCCAAGAAGACTCAAGGCTGTAATTGCTGCCAAAGGTGTTTCAAAAGAGTACTAAGTAAAGGGTCTGAATACTTATGTAGATGGGTATTTCCGTTAGAAATGTTTGCAAATGTAAAAAAATAATAATTGAGAACCGGTTTTTGTTTTTTCATTATTGGTTATAGTGTGTAGATTGATTAGGGGGGAAAACTATTTAATCCATTTGAGAGTAAGGTTGTAACGTAACAAAATGTTGAAAAAGTCATGGGGTCTGAATACTTTCCGAAGGCACTGTCAAGGCACTTGCAGTTTGTCCAATACAACCCTTGACTGATTTCACATTTTGTTGTGTTACAGCCTGAATTCAAAATGACAGTGAAAACATGTTTTTTGACTTTTTTTGAATTCAAAATATTGAATTTACATAAGCATTCACAACCCTGAGTCAATACATGTTAGAATAACCTTTGGTAGCAATTATAGCTGTGGGTCTTTCTAGGTAAGTCTCTAAGAACTTTGCACACCTTGATTGTAGAATATTTGCACACAATTTTTAACGTCTTCAAGCTCTGTGAAGTTGATCATTGCTGCACAGCTATTTTCAAGATTTAAGTTGAAGTAAAAAATGTAACTCGGCCACTGAGGAATATTCAATGTCGTCTTGGTAAGCAACTCCAGTGTATATTTGGCCTCCTGTTTTAGGTTACTGTCCTGCTGGAAGGTGAATATGTCTCCCAGTGTCTGCTGGAAAGAAGAATTTAACAGGTTTTCCTCTAGGATTCTGCCTGCGCTTAGCGCTGTTCAGTTTCTGTTTATTCTAAAAAAACTCCCTAGTTCTTGCCGATGACAAGCAACCTATAACGTAATCCAGCCACTAACATGCTTGAAAATATAAAGAGTGGTACTCAGTGATGTTTTGTGTTGGATTTTCCCCAAACATAACACTTTTTGTTCAGGACATAAAGTTAATTTCTTTGCCACATTTTTTGCAGTTTTACTTTAGTGCCTTATTGTAAACATGATGCATTTTTTTGGAAGATTTTTTTTTGTACAAGCTTCCTTCTTTTCACTCTGTCATTTAGGTTAGTATTGTGGAGTAACTACAATATTGTTGATCCATTCTCAGTTTTCTCCTATGACTGCCATTCAATTCTGTAACTGTTTTAAAGACACCATTGTCTTCCTGTCTGGCAACTGAGTTAAGAAGGACGCCTGTATCTTTGTAGTGACTGGATGTATTGATACACCATCCAAAGTGTGATAAATAACTTCACCATGCTCTAAGGGATATTCAAAAAACAAACAATAGGTGCCCTTCTTTGCGAGGCATTGGAAAACCACCCTGGTCTTTGCGGTTGAATCTGTTTGAAATTCACTGCTCGACTGAGGGACCTTGCAATTATCTGTATGTGTGGGATACAGAGAGGATGTAGTCATTCAAAAATCATGTTCAACACTATTGCACAGAGACTGAGTCCATGCAACTTATTATGTGACTTATTTTAAGCACATTTTTACTCCTGAACTTATTTAGGCTTGCCATAACAAACGAGTGTAATAATTATTGACTCAAGACATTTTCCTTTGTAAGAATGAAAAACATAATTCCACTTCGACATTATGGGGTATTGTGTGTTGGCCAGTGACACAAAATCAACATTTTATCCATTTGAAATTGTCTGTAACCCAACAAAATGTGAGGTGTGAATGTTTTCTGAAGGCACTGTAAATATTATGTTTGAGGCATATACATGGCTTTTAGTTTGGCCCTCAATATTTGGGAGTAGGGTGAAGTTGCACCTAGACGCTAATCTTGGGTCAGTTTTGCATTTTCCCTGCTAATGGTTAAGGTTAATATTGAGGGGAAGCTGATATGGGGTCTGTTACTATGGGACAATTTCTCCCTCTGAGCCAATATTTGTGCAGATTAATTTAGGCTAACTTTATGAACAGTGTCACCAAACCAGTGTGTACAGAGTTAAAATTGTAAGTGATGTAGCTTTAGTGGATAATAAGGGTTATTCCTGCAGTTCTCTCTCTTTCTCTCTGTGCGTGTCCTTCTATGGTAGGGTTGGACAATATCCAGATTTTTATACCATCATACCTTTTCTGTATCATAATGTGCCGAATGTGCACACAAGGGGCGCTATTTAGAAAAAATATTATTATACATATTATTATTTATTTATAAAAAAAATTGACCCACAAAACCATTTAGGCAACAGGGATCTTGATCCAGGAGGGGATTGAGTGTCTGCTGTAACCAAGAAGATAGATCGAGATCTAGACACTAGCAAGTTAGCAATCCAAATGCATAACTGGAGCTCTGAGTTGGAAATAATTTATTTGACACATCTTAGATTTCTATAGTTAGTTATAAGCAGTGGCTTCGCACCCTCACCTGCCTCTCCCCCCATATTTAATCTTATTTTTTTACTGTATTGAAAATTATACTGTCGGTATTTCCAAATAGAAGCACATAAAAAGGTACACATTAGAGATTTATGATTTTTCGACGCCGATACTGATTATTGGAGGACCAAAAAAAGCCGATACCGATTATTTGTAATAATGACAATTACAACAATACTGAATGAACACTTATTTTAACTTAATATAATACATCAATAAAATCAATTTAGCCTCAAATAAATAATGAAACATGTTCAATTTGGTTTACATAATGCTAAAACAAAGTGTTGGAGAAGAAAGTAAAAGTGCAATATGTGCCATGGAAAAAAGCTAACGTCTAAGTTCCTTGCTCAGAACATGAGAACATATGAAAGCTGGTGGTTCCTTTTAACATAAGACCTCAATATTCCAAGGTAAGAGGTTTTAGGTTGTAGTTAATATAGTATTTATAGGACTATTTCTCTCTATACCATTTGTATTTCATACACCTTTAACTATTGGATGTTCTTATAGGCACTTTAGTATTGCCAGTGTAACAGTATAGCTTCCATCCCTCTCCTCGCCCCTACCTGGGCTCGAACCAGGAACACATCGACAACAGCCACCCTTGAAGCAGCGTTACCCATGCAGAGCAAGGGGAACAACCACTCCAAGTCTCAGAGTGAGTGACGTTTGAAACGCTATTAGCGCGCACTCCGCTAACTAGCTAGCCATTTCAAATCGGTTACACCAGCCCAATCTCGGGAGTTGATAGACAAAGTCATAAACAGCTCAATGCTTGAAGCATTGCGAAGAGCTGCTGGCAAAATGCACAAAAGTGCTGTTTGAATGAATGATTACGAGCCTGCTGCTGCCTACCATCGTTCAGTCAGACTGCTCTATCAAATCATAGACTTAATTAACATAATAACATGCAGAAATATGAGCCTTTGGTCATTAATATGGTCGAATCTGGAAACTATCATTTCGAAAACAAAATGTTTATTATTTCAGTGAAATACGGAACCGTTCGGTATTTTATCTAACGGGAGGCATCCATAAGTCTAAATATTCCTGTTACATTGCAAAACCTTCAATGTTATGTCATAATTATGTACAATTCTGGGAAATTTGTTCGCAACGAGTCAGGCGGCCCAAACTGTTGCATATACCCTGACTCTGCGTGCAATGAACGCAAGAGAAGTGACACAATTTCACCTGGTAAATATTGCCTGCTAACCTGGATTTATTTTAGCTAAATATGCAGGTTTATATATACTTCTGTGTATTGATTTTAAGAAAGGCATTGGTGTTTTATGGTTAGGTACAGTCGTGCAACGATTGTGCTTTTTTCGCAAATGCACTTTTGTTAAATCAGGACACGCTAGATAAACTAGTAATATCATCAACCATATGTAGTTAACTAGTGATTATGATTGATTGTTTTTTATAAGATACGTTTAATGCTAGCTAGCAACTTACCTTGGCTTCTACTGCATTCGCGTAACAGGCAGGCTCCTCGTGGAGTGCAATGAGAGGCAGGTGGTTAGAGCGTTGGACTAGTTAACTGTAAGGTTGCAAGATTGAATCCCCGAGCTGACAAGGTAAAAATCTGTCATTCTGCCCCTGAACAAGGCAGTTAACCCACCGTTCCTAGGCCGTCATTGAAAATAAGAATGTGTTCCTAACTGACTTGCCTAGTTAAATAAAGGAGTAAAAAATAAAAAATACATCTGCAAAATCGGTGTCCAAAAATACTGATTTCTGATTGTTATGAAAATTTGATATCGGCCCTAATTAATCGGCCATTCCGATTAATCGGTTGACCTCTAGTACACATAGTCGATATAACTGTTTATACTTGCTTCCTGTCCGATCTCAGTTGTGAAACACTGGCCCAAAGGTTCAGGGAGTCGTGTGTGTGTGTGTGCAATCAACTGTGTTTTTTGAGAGCCACAAGCAGTCAGTGAACAGGGGATTTTGATTCAACGACAAAGTCAACCATTATTTACCCAGTCTATTAGTTGAGAATCTATTCCCTCTACTTGTCTAGAATGTTAATTATTTGTCTAAGCAGCCCATTGTTGTAGACTTCACTAAATAAACTTTCGTAAACTCTCTCATATTCCACTCTCTAGCTGAACCCTCCCATTGCCCTCTGATGTTATTTGGGATGCGTGCCAAATGGCACCGTATTCTCTAGTGCAAAATGTTTGACGAGGGCCCATAGATACAGCTCATTTGGGACGCAGAAGTGGTCTTACTCTTCGTTTCCTTCTGATGCTATCCAGCAGTTTAGTTTAATCTCATCTCACGCCAGTCTCTTCCTCCCATTAAATAACGACTCCATGACTCACTCTGAACACGGTTTACACTACAGGACAACTAATGCTGGAGAACTAGGGAGCGAGAGAGAGGGGGAGAGAGGGAGGTGGGGGGAGAGAGTGAGCGATAGGCCAGAGGGGGAGAGAGAAAAGATGGAGGGTTTTGGGCAGAGATGTAGTGAGAGAAATACTTTTGATGCTTTCTATTGAGACATTCCCACTTACTTAAAAACACAACACTCCCCGTGAAACATCCCCCCCTCCTTAAAATATAGAGTAGTGGAGAGAGAGAGACCCAAGACAGAGATAATAGCAATTGCATGCTGTTTTGCTTACTTTATGTGAATGGAAAACTGGAAGGCATAGTGTCCCATTTCTAGAGTTCTTCTGCGGCAGCAGTTTAAGACAGGTTCAACACAGACGCACACGCACATGCACGTTCAGGATCCAATGCTAATGGCTAATGTGAGAAGCAGAGGGTCTGGATTGGAATCTGGCTGGCTGGTTGGATTTTTCCTGGATGTCATTATGGTTCAACTGAGAGTTTAGTACTGGGTATCCCATAACCTCTGTGTAGAGGCTGGATGGGAGACAGGGCTGCCACCGAGACACCTGTGTAGGGAGGGAGGGAGAAGAGAGAGACAGAAGAGAAAGACATATGTGCCTGTATATGCTTGCCAAGAGACAGTTCCGGCAATGGGAGGACCATACTCACCAAAAACAAAATGCACAACTCATATTTTTCCACATTTGTCTCCATCCTTTTCCCTATCAGCCCCCTCACTCCCAGATGAAGCCCACTCAATAGTCCATCTGTAGGATGTGATGGAGTAAGTAATTGTATGTATTTCCTCTCAGGGGTCACAGGGTTAGGGGTCATCTTGGAATTGGTAGTGTCATGAGCCTGTCGGCACACGCCGTTCGGTCTTGGCCCTCCTTACCCACAACTACCAGAGACCTCTTTGTCCCCCGCCCCCTCTCGCATGCCGCCGGTCACCATGGCATCGCCAGCCAGACAGGAAATCAGGGGCAGCATGGGAAGAATGCCAACAATGATTTACACAACCCTAGGTTGGAAGTTTGAACGAGTTCTAAGCAGAGTGAGCACGAGAGAGAAAAGGCTCTGTCCTCACTGCTTAGAGGGGATGGAAAGAGGAGGAAAGAGGGATGTAAGAGGGAAAAGAAAGACAGAGATGATTAAAGCATGATCATGCTGCTTTTTGTATAGCTTTAGCCGTTTGTTCCTTATGCTCGTGTGCCATTCATTTTGTGCTTCCAGGGTGAAAGAGAAAGAAAAATATGGGTTCAGTTCTTTACATAAACCAGGTGGAACCTCATCCACCCCTTCATACGTCTCCTCTGTATGAGTACTGTTGTTCTAAGAGAGCCCCGTTTTTCCCTATAAGCACACACAGCTTTCCTGTCAAACAAGCTGTTATGTAACAGATTGAAACCATTTAATTCGATTTTTTTTGAGAATTCTGAGAATTGTATTTATGTTTTAAGTGCCTCATCACATTCTGCTTTTAGCACTAGCTTTAGATGGAGGGTGGACACTTGAATGTGAACCGGATAGCACCTAAAAGGTTGTTAGCTCTTTATAATGGAACCACCTAGATGAGGTATACTCAAATCTGGACTTTGAGTCCATCTCCACTGTTGATGCCCTCTAATCAGGGACTGATTTAAACCTTGGGCACTGGATGTGTGCAATGAACCACCAGAAACAAATTGCAATCCAATGTGTAGCTGGACTTGAGGTCCAGATTTGAGTTTGACTGACGTAGATTATTCAAATAAGGCAACTATAGCATTTGTATCCTTACTAGAGGTCGACCGATTAATCGGAATGGCCGATTAATTAGGGCCGATTTCAAGTTTTCATAACAATCGGAAATCTGTATTTTTGGGCGCCGATTTCCAATTATTTTTTACATTTATTTTTTTTAAATATATTTTTTTAATACCTTTTATTTAACTAGGCAAGTCAGTTAGGAACACATTCTTATTTTCAATGACTGCCTAGGAACTGTGGGTTAACTGCCTTGTTCAGGGGCAGAACGACAGATTTTCACCTTGTCAGCTCAGGGTTTCAATCTTGCAACCGCACAGTTAACTAGTCCAATGCTCTAACCATTCCACTCCACGAGTAATCTGCCTGTTACGCGAATGCAGTAGAAGCCAAGGTAAATTGCTAGCTAGCATTAAACTTATCTTATAAAAAACAATCAATCATAATCACTAGTTATAACTACTAATCCAGTTTAGCAGGCAATATTAACCAGGTGAAATTGTGTCATTTCTCTTGCGTTCATTGCACGCAGAGTCAGGGTATATGCTTGGGCTGCCTTGCTCATTGCGAACCTATTTCAAAATGATAGTTTCCGTATTCGATCATATTAATGACCAAAGGCTCGTATTTCTGTGTGTTATTATGTTATAATTAAGTCTGATTTGATAGAGCAGTCTGATTGAGCAGCAGCAGGCCCGTAATCATTCATTCAAACAGTACTTTCATGGGTTTTGCCAGCAGCTCTTCGCAAGCACAGCGCTGTTTATGACTGGCTGGTGTAACCAATGTGAAATGGCTAGCTAGTTAGCTGGGTGTGCGCTAATATTGTTTAAAACGTCACTCGCTTTTAGATTTGGAGTAGTCATTCCCCTTGCGCTGCAAGGGCCGCGGCTTTTGTGGAGCGATGGGTAACGATGCTTCGAGTGTGGCTGTTGTCGCTGTGTTCCTGGTTCTAGCCCAGGTAGGGGTGAGGAGGGGGACGGAAGCTATACTGTTACACTGGCAATACTATAGTGCCTATAAGAACATCCAATAGTCATCCAATAGTCAAAATGAAATACAAATAGTATAGCGAGAAATAGTCCTATAAATACTATATTAACTACAACCTAAAACCTCTTACCTTGGAATATTGAAGTCTCATGTTAGAAGGAATCACCAACTTTCCTATGTTCTCATGTTCTGAGCAAGGAACTCAAACGTTAACCTTTTTACATGGAACATATTTTACATGGCACATATTTTTACATGGCACATATTACTTTCTTCTCCAACAAAATTGAACATGTTTCATTATTTATTTGTGGCTAGATTTATTTTATTCACGTTTTATATTAAGTTAAAATAAGTGTTAATTCAGTGTTGTTGTAATTGTCATTATTACAAATAAAAAAAAATGGCCGATTAATCGGTATCTGCTTTTTTGGTCCTCCAATAATCTGTATCAGTATCGGCGTTGAAAAATCATAATCGGTCGACCTCTAACCCTTACGGCAGGGGTTTCACGCATGTCTTCATGATTTTCTTCAAAAGTAACACATTTATTTAATTTAATACATATGCATACAAGTCTTTCTTTATACCCCATGTTGACCTTCCCATTTGCTGCATTATGAACAATTAATGCCAACCACAGTTGTAATTGCTGATGGACATAATCTTATTTGTTTGCGTGTCAGTGTGTGTGTGTGCGTTTTTGAAAGTGTGTGTGTGTGCCTAAACCAAACCCCAGCCAGTTACTACTGTCAATAGGGGCCCATTTTGTGGATGGCATGGCTGTAATATTTTATTACAACTCCGACCACAGAGTGGGAAAGAGGAGAAAGGGAGAGTAGTGTAGAGAGTGCGATAGGAGGAAAGAGGGCTGTGTGCTATATAAGGCAAAGCCATCATCTAGAGAGAGATGAACCTGGAGAAGAGTCCCCTAAGCAAGTTGGTCCTGGGGCTCTTCACAAACACAAACAGACCCCACAGAGCCCAAGGACAGCAACACAATTAGACCTAACCAAATCATGAAAAAACAAAAAGATAATTACTTGACACATTGGAAAGAATTAACAAAAAACTGAGCAAACTAGAATGATATTTGGCCCTAAACCGAGAGTACACAGTAGCAGAATACCTTACCCATGTTACTGACCCTAACTTAAGGAAAGCTTTGACTATGTACTGACTCAGTAAGCATAGTCTTGCTATTGAGAAAGGCCGCCGTAGGCAGACCTGGCTCTCAAGAGCAGACAGGCTATGTTGCACACTGCCCACAAAATGAGGTGGAAACTGAGCTGCACTTCCTAACCTCCTGCCAAATGTATGACCATATTAGAGACACAAATTTCCCTCAGATTACACAGATCCACAACGAATTTGAAAACAAACCCAATTTGGATAAACTCCCATATCTACTGGGTGAAATACCACAGTGTGCCATTACAGCAGCAATATTTGTGACCTGTTGCCACAGGAAAAGGACAACCAGTGAAGAACAATCACCATTGTAAATACAACTCATAATGTTTATTTATTTTCCCTTTTGTACTTTAACTATTTGTACATCATTACAACACTGTATATAAACATTATGACATTTGAAAAGTCTTTATTCTTTTGGAACTTCTGTGAGTGTAATGTTTACTGTTAATTTTGTATTGTATCATTTAGGGATAGCCTGCAGAGTTTTGTCTTACTATCCAGGTCTGTGCCCAAACAATTTGAGCTTCTACTTTTAAAAATCCACCTCTCCAGAAACAAGTCTCTTATCGTTGCTGCTTGCTATAGACCACCTTCTGCCCCCAGCAGTGCCCTGGACACCATATGCGAATTCATTGCCTCCCGTCTATCTTCAAAGCTCGTGCTGTTAGGTGACCTAAACTGGGACATGCTTAACACCCCGGCCATCCTACAATCTAAACTTGATGCCCTCAATCTCACACAAATTTGTCAGGACCTGGTTAAGAACTCGGGTCTCCGGTGTGAGAAACAGTCACTTAGCAAACTGAGCCACTAATAGTCGGCAGAACCCAGAAGATGAGGCAGACACAGCAGTACTTGATTTAATAAGGGAAAAATATAAATCCACAACATCAAAAGTAATTCCAAGAGAAAGAGGTAATCTTCCAAGTCAAAAAAAAAAAAAAAAATCCACAAGGTGGTAGGTACAGCAGGAAAAAGCCTCAAAAGATAATCAAAAATAAATAAATGAGAACAAAAACAGAGTACCACGAGAGTACAACTGGAGCAACAAATGTTCACAGCATGCTGGGGCTGGGTGCTAACATTCAACCACAGAGCAAAGAACTGACGAAAACTAAGGGTTTAAATACGTTCAAGGGAAACGAGACACAGGTGCAAATAATAACTGGAAACAAGGGAAAATAAAAGGGTCAAAAAGCACAATGGGGGCATCTAGTGGCCAAAACCAGAATAATCCTGGCCAAATCCTGACACAAATTATCAATAAACCCACCAGGTAAAACCCCAAATCCATAAACAAATACACCTCTGCTGTCTTCAATCAGGATCTCAGCGATCACTGCCTCATTGCCTGTGTCCGTAATGGTCAAGCGACCACCCTGCATCAATGTCAAATGCTCCCTAAAACACTTCAGCAAACAGGCTTTTCCAATCAACCTGGCCCGGGTATCCTGGAATGACCACCATCGATGAGAGACAATACTGTGCAGCTGTATTCATTGACCTGGCCAAGGCTTTCAACTCTGTCAATCACCACATTCTTTTGGGCAGACTCAACAGCCTTGGTTTCTCAAATGACTGCCTCTCCTGTTTCACCAACTACTTCTCAGACAGAGTTCAGTGTGTCAAATCGGAGGGCCTGTTGTCCGGACCTCTTGGAGTCTCTATGGTGTTGCCACAGGGTTTAGGGTTCTTTTCTCTGTATACATCAATGATGTCACTCCAACAGGTATATTTCACTGGTCACTCTCAAAGCCAATTCCTCCTTCGCCCTGCCTTTCCTTCCAGTTCTCTGCTGCCAATGACTGGAATGAACTGCAAAAATCACTGAAGCTGGAGACTCGGATCTCCCTCACTAGCCTTAATTACCAGCTGTCAGAGCAGCTCACAGATCACTGCACCTGTACTTAACTAATCTGTAAATAGCCCATCCAACTACCTCATCACCATATTGTTATTTATTTTGCTCCTTTGCAGCCCAGCACCGCTACTTGCACACTCATCTTCTGTGTGCTGTATAAGTCAGAGGGAGAGAGGAGGGGAGAGCGAGAGGGGAGTGTGCTGTCTAAGTGGAGACAGATCTGCGTGTCTAGGGGATTTACACTAATTGCTCCTCGCTGTGCTCTCTGATGAAATCTGAGTCTGTTCGGACAGAGCAGGGACACAGGGATGGATGGAGAGATAGTAGAACGAGAGGTTTGGCAGGGGAGAGGGATCACAATCAGCCCACCCCCGCTACTTCAACCCTGTCTATTAGGTAGCCTTCACTGACTGGGATGTCGAGCAAGCAACAACCACAATGCTTTTTTGAATACTGTGTGTGTGTGTGTGCTCTTGTGTGTGTTTGCTAGCACGGGTGTATTTATTTGTGGGTGTGTAATGACAGACTACAATTTTTCTCACCAACCAGTGCCGGAGAACACCAAAAAGCAACCTGGTTTATTTTTCATGGGGAGAGTGATGTCTTTCTCTTTCTTCTTTCAAGCCTAAAGTATTTTTTTGTAAATGGTCAGAATGAGTGGGCTTTTGTGATTAGTATCAGTGACCTGTTTGTCTGGTCAGAGCAGAAGTGTGTGTGTGGAGCTCAATGCCCGAGCCTAGATATACTACACTGGAAATGCTAACACATGCACACACACTCTGGTAAAGCAAATACACACTCATTTGTAGCCTCTCTGTTAGCTATTCACACTGCTCTCAGAATACCACAGAACGAGGAGAATATGAGTAATATTGTCACGTTAAATTTGCTAAAGGGCCTAGTGACTTGAATGGTTATAATTGGAGACCTAGGGAGGAGTGAGAAAATAGCATCCCCCTGAACAAATAGCATCAGAAAAAGCCAACGTTCTTTCCTCTATGATGGGAATACATGCGAGTGTACAAGGCATAGTGTTGCTGGAGTGTGTACGTTTTTTTTGTGTGAGAGTGCACATGTGCAAAGAGTAAAAGTAAGCAAGTTCTCGGCAGGACATTATTAGTCTATTGGCAGGAAAATATGAATAACAGAGTTTGCCATTGATGGACTTAGACTCTGCCACCACGTGAGCCCTGTCAAACGTGTGCCGGCCACACACACACACACACACACACCTGCAGTCATTTAGTGCCACTCCAAAAAATAGGATTTCTGACGACAAGCTTTTAAAGGGATATTCAAGCGCATGGATACCATTTGTATGTATCTGTTTGCAGTTTCAAGGAAGTTGCTAAACTAGCTTTAGCGCAATGACTGGAAGTCTATGGGAACAGCCGTGACATATTTAATGATGTTATATTATGCTAATTTCCCTGTGGTGGACATGACGTGTTAATACATTACACAGACAAATGTTTTCACCACACATGAATTACAGGAAATACATAAGATGTTAGTATGAAAGTATATAGTCATCACAAGCTCATAAAATGGATTGCTTAAAACAAATCAATATCTTTGGTTTAGTACTAGTGTTTCTGGCATACGTGCCAGTCTGTATTGGGTCTTAGATCTGTCATTTTCAGACCATGGTGGCTAGAAAGAAATTGGGCAGTCCTCGTATGAATTAGTGGATTTTAGGGTTAAGCTTCCATTCAAATGAAAGCCAACCCCTGTCACTATTTTGATTTGTTGAAATTATCCAGTCAAAAAAGTATTGTTTTCTTTTCCGTGTTGGCCATCTACCGGAGAAAAGTTGCTAAATGTGACTCGTTTCAGTTAACTAGGCGTATGTTGCGGGTCACTACTTCACGAGAGCCATTTGAACGTAAACTTTTTAATTTTTTAAAATTAAAATGCATTTTTGGGCAGAAATATAAACTTTGATGTGCCTTAATAACAGACTTGTATACCATCTGTAAGTAAAAATAAAAGTGTTAAATTACGAGCCTATTTGGTTAAGCCACAGAAAAAGTCAGCAACCTTCCCGCTAGCCATGATTGGCTGAGATAATGAGTGGGCTCGACATGCCGAGAGATGAGTTTGGATTGGTCTGTCATATAGCAAGCTTCTGTCTATTTGAGCTGGTCAGTATGTGTAGGTAATCCTGTCTTTTTTAAATGTATAGTGTAGTAGAACTGCATAAGTGTTGCTCTCCACTTTATGGAGGACTGACTTTTGAAATCAGTGGAATTAGAGTATGATAGCTAAGGAGATGGAGAAAACACCTCTCTCCGGATTACATCTTCAAACTAAGGACAACTATGGCATCCGTGACAGGGAGAATGGTCCATCCATGATAGACTAGCTAGCTAAATTTTCCGATATTACACATTTATAATTTTGACAGAAAATAGTTTTCATTGTATGACATTATTTGTATTTCAGAGCCATTTGCTTTGCTTAATGCTAGCTAACATTGCACCTGGTTGGTTAGCTACCTGCAGGGTAGTAAAGTCACGAGTTGGGATTATGTTTGTTAAGATTATGTCTTAATAAAATACTCCACTATGCAAGTAACCATTTCAATAGAATGTCACTGCGACAACTGTCGATAGACATAGCTAGTAAATTCACTCTGGCTATCTACTCCGATTTGAGTGATTAATTTGCAGGCACTATTGATTACAGTAGAACAAGCTAATCAATTCCAGTCTTGAGTGACCGCTTGACAGATGTTGGTGCTTGTGCAGTTTATAAGCTACTAATTTATACTGAACAAAAATTTAAATGAAATATAAATTAACTTGCAACAATTTAATTGATTTTACTGAGTTACAGTTCAAATGCGGAAATCAGTCAATTCAAATACATAAATTGGGCTCTAATCTATGGATTTAACATGACCAGGAATACAGATATGCATCTGATGGTCACAGAGATGTTAAAAAAATAGGTCTCACAATGGGCCTTAGGATCTCGTCACTGTATTTTTGTGCATTAACATTGCCATTGATAAAATGCAATTTTTTGGTTGTTTGTAGCGTATTCCTGCCCATACCATAACCCTACCGCAACCATGGGGCACTCTGTTCATAATGTGGACATCAGCACACCGCTCATCCACATGACGCCATACGCATGGTCTGCGGTTGTGAGGCTAGTTGGACGTACTGCCAAATTGTCTAAAACGATGTTGCATCCACACGACCCAATACGCATGGTCTGCAGTTGTGAGGCTGGTTGGACGTACTGCCAAATTGTCTACAATTATGTTGGAGGCAGCTTATGGTAGAGAAATGAACATTATCTGGCAACAGCTCTGGTGGACATTCCTGCAAACAGCATGCCAATTGCACGCTCCCTCAAAACTTAAGACATCTGTGGCATTGTGTTATGTGACAAAACTGCACATTTTAGTGGCCTTTTATTGTCCCCAGCACAAGGTGCACTTGTGTAATGATCATGCTGTTTAATTAGCTTCTTGATATGACACACCTGTCAGGTAGATGGTTTGTCTTGGCAAAGGAGAAATGTTCACTATGAAACATTTCTGGGATCTCTTATTTCAGCTCATGAAACATGGTACCAAGGGCACCCAAAAGAAAACATTTCAATGTTTTGCAAAAAAAATAAAATTAATAGTTGTTTCTTTTTGGAGAAGTACAGGTCCCTGTTTTCAGTCCATTTTCATCTGTTTGAAGCCTATTGAACATGACCCTTTTCTACTTCAAAACAGCACCTTCTTTGTGGTGGTTGTCTGGTTGAAGGGACAGAAATAACCACAGCGTACTGAGCTAGTCTAGCACCACGGGGCTGCACATGTAACTGGAATTCCCCAGTGGTTAGAGTGAAATGTTTGGAACCCAGGGCATATGGAACACACATGTAGCACTACAGACTTTGTTAGGGTGGAATGACTATGGTTGCATTTTTTTTAATCTCGTCAGCACATTGGGTTTTCATGGGGCGTGGGCTTTCCAGGCGATGTGTGTGTGTGTTAGTGTTTGTTTGTCAGTCATTTTTCCACATGCCAATGTGTTGTCACTTGAAATGCGAGCGCAGCCTCATCCACATACAATGGACAGGACAGTACAGGGTTGTCCCCTAGTCAATGAAACTGCCAGTCCAGGCTTGTATGCGGCATTGCAGTCAATTAAGCATTAAGGCTTGATATAGCTCGGACGTATTGTTTTAATAGAAAAAGCTCAAATTTACCAATTTAATAATGCTGGAAATGTTGTTACACTGTGCGCTACATCCATATAAATCCAAAGCATTTGTTGCATCGAACAGTCACATCTTTCATTCAGGTCAGAGATGTCCTTAGCCTGGTTCCCGTTCCACATTTAGATGTGTATAATGTGTTTAGTTGTTAATAGTTTGGGGACAGGAATATCGACAGCTAGCATGGCCATTGGCCACCAACTGTCCCCCATTGCATCCGGTGAATTCTTCACTGAGCCCCGATTTAGTCTAATTTTCTCCCCAAAACACTGAGGTTTGTGTGTGGTGTGTAGAGGGGTGGCTGGGGTTGTCACACGTGTTGCTTGATTACACACACTTAAGGCTTTGATGATAAGGACAAAGCACTTGTGAGTGTGAAAGAGAGACCGATCCCCAAGTGTCTCTAAATTTGTTAGTCTGCGTTTTCCCTGCGTCTTCTTCAGAATTTCCCTGTGACTGTGTGCGACTTTGTGAGTGTGTGTCTGTGTTTATGCAAGTGTCTTTGTAGGCCTATTGGAATGCGTTTGTTGCCTTGTGTGTTCCTCCTTTTCTTGCACATCTGCTGTATCCCTCTCTGTCTCCCCCATTCATCTCTTCGTCTGTGTGTGTGTGTTGTGTGGGCCATCTGTGTGTCTGTGCTGTGGTCCAGTTAGAAAGAGAGTCAATGCCAATGGAGCAGGCCAAGTTTCCTTTAGTCTCAAATAGAAAGAAATGACCACTGAGTGAAAGAAGAGGATGACGCACGGTGAATCTGTTTATGACATCATCATCCCGAGACGGATGAATAAAGACTATTGTTTTATTACGCTAATTGAATTAAAAAATTTGCACTATTTCTGTCACGTGCAGAATGTGCATAGGGGTTAACTAGGGACTCTGGGGATGGTGAAACGCTACTCGGAATGTGTGTGTGTGTGTGTGTGTGTGTGTGTGTGTGTGTGTGTGTGTGTGGTAGAAGAAGGGGGAGACAGCAGAGGAAGTCACTCAGACAGTAGTTAAACAAAGCAGTTCCTAAAAAGTGTGTAGCCCTCCACTCTGTCACAGCCTCTGAAACACAACTTTACTTTCTGCTCCTATCACTAAGCACGGGCGTAACTTCCAATAGGGCCTGGGTGGGACATGTCCCAGGATGCCACAGGATGTTTTTTGAATATCGCCAATAAGGCTAAATTAAATAAATACAAATGTTATTGCTCCTTTTTAAGTAAATACCTGTAGTCAACTTGTGCAATATTATTGGAGATAAAGAACATTTTCCTTCTTCATTTCACCTGTCACATTATTATGTATCTTACGGTAGTCCCCAGTCACATGTGGTGTTGGTTTACAAGCACATAACGATGAGAGACCGGAGCCTTGTGAGCCACTTACTGGGATGAGGCATGCGTCAGGTGATCTAATTACAGTATGGAATTCACAACTAAATGTTGGCCAGCTAGAGATCTTATAACTATTAAGTTAACTGTCTAAAATCTGCTAAATCCTCTGCAGTTGTGCATTTGGTTTGCTAATTTCGTAGCTAGTTTACTATCTAGCTAAGTGGTTAGCTTCTTCCAAAATCAAGATTTGCTTGGTAACAGCAGAGAATCCCCTTCTGTATTAAGATCCTTGCTAGCTAATATTTGTTTTGTGTGTGCAGCAAATTGTGAGTAGAATTTTTGAGTTACTTTTATACTTGTATAGTTTAGGTCAGAAACTGTACAAAATGTTCGCAATGCGCTCGTTTGCATTTAGTTAGCATTTTCGATGAGGATTCCTTAGTACTTGTTAGCATTTTGTTTGCATTCTGGTACGTTTTTTGGACTTTGAATATTAGTACTTTTCACATAAATACCTGAAGTCAACTTGTGCACTAGGTAATAAATAAAGCATATCACATTTATAATTTCGCCCGTTAGATAATTTTTCATTATGATGCTTACTGATACTAGTTTCCCAAAACAGCCGTTTGAGCCAGTCGTGTGTGTTTGTTTACAAAGAAGCACAACGAGCAAAATCAGAGCTTCGTAAGGTGAGTCATCTGTGCAGCGCAACTTAAGTGAGGTTATCAAGTTACACTTGTATGAAATTCACTACTAATGTTTGCCAACTATATATCTTAGAACTATTACGTTAACTATCTAGGATGTGCCACATAAATTCTCTCCAGCTGGGTTTTGCTAACTTGCTAAGTGGTTAATGTTAGCTTGCAAGATCAAGCTTCTAGGTAACAGCAGCAGAGACAATCCCCTCCTCGATTAAGATGATATCGGTTTTGGCCTCACGACTGGTGCAGCGGTCTAAGGCACTGCATCGCAGTGTTGCGGCGTCACTACAGCCTGGGGTTCGATCCCAGGTTGTGTCATTACCGACCGTCCCATAGGGTGGCGCACAATTGGCCCAGCGTCATCCACGTTAGGGGAGGGTTTGGCCGGGGGGAGCTTTACTTGGCTCATCGTGCTCTAGCAACTCCTTGTGGCGAGCCGTGCGCCTTCAGGCTGACCTCGGTTTTCAGTTGAACAGTGTTTCCTCTGACACATTGGTGCAGCTGGCTTCCGGGTTAACCCCCCCCTCCCCCCGAAAAAGACTATTGGTTTTGTGCATGCTGCGAACTGCGTTTTTGAGATACTTGCATAACTTTATGAGCTGGGTCGTCTTTCCTAGTTGTAAATGTTTGCATGCACTAGTTAGCATTTACCTATCATCCCCTACGAGAATTCCATAGTACTTGTTAGGATTTTGTTAGAATTCTGGTAAGCGATGATTTTGGGGATTTTTTTCACGTTTGAAGAAAATATATGCTGCCCCTTGTGTGCACTACCAGTAATACCGTAAATCCCAGGATTGCACAGGCACGGTATGGAAATCTGGATACTGCCCAACCATAATGTTGTCCCCCCCACATTTCAAATAAAAGTTACGCCCTGACCTACAAGTGTGACAAACAGGCCTTCTCCTGTAACACCTTACTAAAAGTCTTAATTCACTATGTAAGTTCCACATTGGCTCTTTCACAGTACCATGTACAGTATGTGTCTGTCCCAAATGGCACCCTATCTCCTATATGGGGCTCCCGAGTTGCATCTCAGTGCTAGAGGCTTTACTACAGACCCTGGTTCGATTCCAGGCTGTATCACAACCAGCTGTGATTGGGAGTCCCATTGGGTGGTGCACAATTGGCCCAGCGTCGTCCGGGTTAGGATTTGGCCGGGGTAGGCCGCCATTGTAAATAAGAATTTGTTCTTAACTGACTTGCTTAGTTAAATAAAGGTTAAAAAAATATATATATATTAGTGCACTACTCTTGACCAGGACCCAAAGGGTGATATATATGATGCACACATACTGCATGTGGTAGACTTTAAAGCACTGTAACAGATTCATGTAACATACGTTTTCAACACATGTTTTCATTTTTGCTCTCATTGTTTTACGTTAGGCAACACAGTTTACGGCCGATGCACATCTGTGTAAGTATTAAAGCCCTACTGCTTATGTTATATCCTTCTGTTATTGTGCTTTAAAATGAGCCTCAAAGGCAGCGTGATACTTGATAAATATAGGCTATGTCCCAAATTAGACCCTATTACTGTACCTATATAGTGCACATATTTTTATTGGAGCACTATGGGACCTGGTCAAAAGTAGTACACTACATAGGGAATAGGGTGCAATAGTTAAATGTATATTATGAGCCCTGCCACAAACTCACTAAGACAGAGGTCACTGAAGAGGAAGTAGTGGCGGTGGAGGGGTCGCCATACCTTTTGACCGTTAACTCAGTGGCCCAACAAGTCTCGCTTTGTCTGTGACTCATTTAGTGGCCTGGTTTACCAGGGAAAACTTTTCCTAGTGAAGTAGCCTACAGAGGGATCCTTTCAGCAGCCTTGTAACGGTTTAGGGGTGTGTTTGGGGTGATGGAGAGGTGGAGGGGGGCAGAGAGGGGTGGAGGGAATGCACACTATGGCTGGAGGCTTCAAGACTAGCGGATCGTAAATAGCCCTAGTTCCCATCCGGAACAGTTTGAGCATATATTATGAGGACATTGACTTTTTGTTCGTTTTGGTCCTCGGCAAGGGTTTTTTCGGCTGTCCATGCCACAAAATATTTCCTTGAGGAAATCGAAAACTACATTCCTTCGTCTGTGATTGGTCAATAGTAGGGATTCTTCAATGAAGTGTTTGTTGTCATTCGATTGTAGACGACTCATTTTCATGCACTTTTTTTTTCACCTGAGAAATACTGCACCAAACATCTTAGTTAGATGTGAAATTGCGCTACCAAGATCTTCTCAGCAAATTGTCAAAATTAATGACAGATTTATTGAGTTATCTTAGATTACTCCAGACTCTGAGGAAGTGTATAGTGGCTACAGCGTCTCAAGATGGGAAAACAACAGTATTATTGACGCTTTTCTCAAAATGTTTCAATCGAATGTCTTTTAAGGGAGTATTTGGTCCTCCAATAATCGGTATCGGTGTTGAAAAAATCATAATCGGTCATCCTCTAATTAAAATATATATTTTTAAGTAGTTTCTGTCTCAGATCTGTATTCAAATAGTTCCCCTGGAAAAATGGTTAGTTTCCACACTGCATAGTTAACTATAGTTATCCTAGGTCTGACACACTCACATAGGGTCGAAGCTCAGACGGATATCTGGCAGACAGAGAGACAGACAGAGGTGGAGAATAATTTGTTCTCGCCCTCTGCATGGTGCCTACAGTGCTTTGATTAGGACTAGGTGTGAGAGTTGATATTTATCACCTTATGGTGTGTGTCCGTGTTAGTGTTTCTGTGTGACTTTTGGTGTGTGTGTGTGTGTGGGGGGGGGGGGGGGGGGGGGTCTTCTGCTGTTCCCGGAGACAAACTTTGAGGAGGCCTCTTCTTATCCCAACCCTATGGAATTTAGAATTCCTCCCTTGAGTTCCATCATTCCCGCACATCCCTTGTTCCACCATCCTTGAATCCCTCTCTACGCTACTCCTTTGGTTCCGCACGCCAGTCTTGAAATGCCATCATCATTTCCCGGAGTGGAGCAGGCCAATTGCCGTGTGTGTGTGTGTGTGTGTGTGTGTTTATCATAAAACAGATGGACAGCATGCCATAGCATATATTCTCTTCCCCCAGGGTTTAGAATAGATCAAGGCTCTGTAACGTCCCAATCCGACCAAGGTTCTCCAAACGGCAAACGTTTTCTAAATGTTTACAAGCATCCAACAGGCCTTTTACAAAGTCTGTACTACAGCATGCTAAGTGAGAGGTTAAGCTATCTACTTTACCAGTTGGGAGAATTATTATAATATATGTATTTTTTAAACTAGGCAAGTCAGTTGAGAACAAATTCTTATTTTACAATGAATGCCTTCCCCGGCCAAACCCTGGCCTGTATGACGCTGGTCCAATTGTGCGCCGCTCTTTGGGACTCCCAATCATGGCCGGTTGTGCCCGGGATCGAACCAGGGTCTGTAGTGATGCCTCTAGCACTGAGATGCAGTACCTTAGACTGCTGCACCACTCGGGAGTAGACAGTATATGTTAGTGCTAATGCAATTTGCGTGGGGTTGGACTCTTGGCAACACGTTGATCACTGCTTACTCCCGAGTGGTGCAGCAGAGTTGTCAAAGAACATCCATCTTGCTCACTGTCGAGGGAAGTAGCAGGGAGAGGGGGGATTTTGGATGAAATGTAAGCCATGCTAATAAAGTAATTTTAATTTGAGATGAGAAAGTGAGAGAGGGAGATCAAGCAAAACTTCAACTCAACCTGCTGTCTGTACGCCACATCCCATAATGACCCTATGATCGCCATGGAGATGTGTAGTTAGATACAGTGAGGTCAAGTACTATGTATGACCTGGCTAGCGCGTGTGGGTAGCAGGCTGCGCTGGTCTGAAAAACCAATCAGTGTGTGTGTGTGTGTGTGTTGTACAGTGTGTGTGCTCGTGAGTGTGTGTTTATCTCTCTAACTCTTTCTCTCTCTCTCTCTTGCTCTACTTCTCGTACACCCCTCTTTCTTTCCTTCTTTCTTCTCCACCCTCTCTCTCCTGACCCACATCTAACCACACTGGCTCAGAGTGCTGCTCTCCAACTCGTGGGAAAATACAGAGGCGAGAGTGGAGATTAAGGCTTTCACAGGACTAGTATGGGGAAGACATTATTAAAAATGGATAGGAACTGTGTAGAATGGGAAGCTAATCTTTGGGTATCACATGGTACATTATTCTCTCCTTTTCTCAAGGTGCTTTATTGGCATGATAGATTTCTATTTTTTTTTCTCTCTCTCATCCTCCTATCACCAAGGAATGCCTGGCTGTGATGTTGAGGCAGGTTGTCTGTCGTCCAATGGTCTGATGTTCTCAATCTCCTTTCTTTCTCTATTCCGCTATCTTCCTTGAAGTGAATAGTAGCCAATTGTCACCTTTCATTTTACAGAACTACATCACCCACCCACGCACGCACACACACACACACACATGCTCCATTCTTTCATGATCACTTTGTCCTAGGCCTCGGTTAAACAAGGCCTCTGGTAGAATTATTTTTGAAATTGAGGGTGGAAATAGGAATGGGTGTTGGCCCTAGCCTGTTCAGCCCAAAGCGTCTGTGTCTGTGTGGGTGCCTGTCTGTCTGTGCGTGTGCCTACCTGTGTGCGTGTGTCTGTCTGTACGTTAGGGGAGACTCTGGGCAGCCCAAACCTTAACCATGACCACTTGGTCTGGAGCTGAGAGAACTCTCCCATGAGCCTCAGCTTCTGTCTAGCCCTCAGCGGATGTGGGAATTCCCCAAAATGGGAGCAGGGGCTAGCGTTTGGAGTGACCAGACGTGGGGTGAGGTGAAAGGCAGATTGGAGAAGAGAAAGAGTAGGGAGATTGGCAGCGCTAACAGTACCATGTTTCGGTTGGTGAGAAAGCGTGAGAATATAACTTCAATGGTAACAAGCGAGTTACATGAGTTGTGTTCATTTGGGCACATAATGGAGAAAAACAAATCTAAACGGTTTGCAACAGAACTTGAAAATGTACGTTTCTTAATTGCCGATTACACGTAACTGGTAACACGACACTGGTGAATAATCTGAGAACGATGTGCTATAGGTCCACTGTGGATCTACTTAGTAAATCATGACTAGAGAGCCTTCTGAGAGGTGCTAGCCACATCCTGACCACACAAGTGATGTTTCCAGAACAGTCATCCATGTCCTCTACCCAACAAAGCCCTAAAAGGATACTCGAGGGTGGGGGAGGAAAGGGGGGAAAGTGGGGTGGGTGGGAGAGGGTCTGGGAGCTAGGTGGCTATTTTTACACACACAGGCCCTGTGTAAACAGCAGATTTGGCGTTGCATTCCAAATGGCACTGTATTCCCTATATAGTGCACTACTTTTGACTGGAGCCCTATGGGTGCCATTTGGGACGCTGGCTTGGGGTGACAAATATGTTTGGCAGCATGTTTTCATTCTACTACTCCCTAAAGAGGGATGTCTGAGAGCTGTTACAATGTTGGTCAACCCCCTCTTCTCTTCTCTTAGAAATACTTCAAAGCACAACAATGTTGAATACATTTGCCAACTACTATCAACATTTATTTTTAATATTGCATAAATTATTTGCGTTCTGTAAGTTTAAGAAATATTCCCTATTGTCTTGTCATTCTGTTACAAAAACCTTTATCTTTAAGATATTTTCTAATTTCTCTCCTTCATGAGGAGGGAGGATAATGAACAATCACAGAAGTAACAACGGTAAACCTACCAATTAGTTATTTTTTTTTACTGGTAATAATGTTGTTTTATGATTTATTAAGTGATTGAAATATGTAATTCTGTTACGAAATCTGTAACAGAATGGCCGAAAAATCTGTAACAGAATAATTGCAATTGAATTGGCTAAAATGGGAAAGTATAGTAGTCACAAACCACAGTTGGGTCATCTGTCCCTGTCCTCCCCCCCGCTTGCATACTGTTATTTTCAGCTCATAATTGTGATAACAGTCTGGACAACGTCTCCCTGTGTCTCAGCATGTCACCTGTGCAAATAGAGGCGACACAACACTTGATCACCTTTACTCCACACACAGAAATGAAAAACTCTGTCCTCCTGATTCCTGCTTACAAGCCAAAAATCTAACAGGAAGTACCAGTGAGGTGCTCAATACAGAAGTGGTCCGATGACGTGGATGCTAAGCTACAGGACTGTTACGCATTGACTCACACTGATGTAAAAAAGTGTGTGTGTTTGTGTATGTACAGTGGGGAGAACAAGTATTTGATACACTGCCGATTTTGCAGGTTTTCCTACTTACAAAGCATGTAGAGGTCTGTCATTTTTATCATAGGTACACTTCAACTGTGAGAGAAGGAATCTAAAACAAAAATCCAGAAAATCACATTGTATGATTTTTAAGTTAATTAATTTGCATTTTATTGCATGACGTAAGTATTTGATACATCAGAAAAGCAGAACTTAATATTTGGTACAGAAACCTTTGTTTGCAATTACAGAGATCATACATCTCCTGTAATTCTTGACCAGGTTTTCACACACTGCAGCAGGGATTTTGGCCCACTCCTCCATACAGACCTTCTCCAGATCATTCAGGTTTCGGGGCTGTCGCTGGGCAATATGGACTTTCAGCTCCCTTCAAAGATGTTCTATTGAGCTCAGGTCTGGAGACTGACTGGAAGTTGGAAGTTTACATACACTTAGGTTGGAGTCATTAAAACTTGTTTTTCAACCACTCCACAAATGTCTTGTTAACAAACTTGTTTTGGCAAGTCAATTCCAGAACAACAGCAAAGGATCTTGTGAAGATGCTGGAGGAAACCGGTAGCAAATTATCTATATCCACAGTAAAACGAGTCTTCTATCGACATAACCTGAAAAGCCGCTCAGCAAGAAAGAGGCCACCATTCCAAAACCGCCATAAATAAGCCAGACTACGGTTTGCTACTGCATATGGGGACAAAGATCGTACTTTTTGGAGAAATGTCCTCTGGTCTGATGAAACAAAAATAGAACTGTTTGGCCATAATGACCATCATTATGTTTGGAGGAAGCCAAAGAACACCATCCCAACTGTGAAACACGGGGGTGGCAGCATCATGTTGTGGGGGAGCTTTGCTGCAGGAGGGACTGGTGAACTTCACAAAATAAATGGCATCATGAGGCAGGATAATTATGTGGATATATTAAAGCAACATCTTAAGACATCAGTCAGGAAGTTAAAGCTTGGTCGCAAATGGGTCTTCCAAATGGACAATGACCCCAAGCATACTTCCAAAGCTGTGGTAATATGGCTTAAGGACAACAAAGTCAAGATATTGGAGTGGCCATCACAAAGCCCTGGCCTCAATCCTATAGAAAATGTGTGGGCAGAACAGATAAAGCGTGTGCGAGCAAGGAGGCCTACAAACCTGACTCAGTTACACCAGCTCTGTCAGGAGGAATGGGCCAAAATTCACCCAACTTATTGTGGGAAGCTTGTAGAGATATCGGGGTGCAAAAGAGCAAGAGTGTAAGTAATAATATGGGGATGAGGTAGTTGGGTGTGCTATTTACATATTAGCTGTGTTATTTACAGATTGGCTGTGTACAGGTACAGTGCTGTTCTGACAGCTGATGCTTAAAGATAGAGAGGGAGATATAAGACTACAGCTTCAGTGATTTTTGCAATTCGTTCCACTCATTGGCAGCAGAGAACTGGAATGAAAGGCAGCCAAAGCCAGGGCTTTACCTAGCAAAGAGTTTTATAGATGACCTGGAGCCAGTGGGTTTGGTGACGGATATGTAGTGAGGGCCAGCCAACGAGAGCATACAGGTCGCAGTGGTGGGTAGTATATGGGCTTTGCTGACAAAACGGATGGCACTGTGACCGACTACTTCCAGTTTTCTGAGTAGTGTTGGGGGCTATTTTGTAAATGATATCGCCGAAGTCGAGGATCGGTAGGATAGTCAGATTTACGAGGGTATGTTTGGCAGCATGAGTGAAGGGGGCTTTGTTGCGAAATAGGAAGCCGATTCTAGATTTCATGTTTGGATTGGAGATGCTTGATGTGAGTCTGGAAGGAGAGTTTACAGTCTAACCAGACAGCTAGTTATTTGTAGTTGTCCACATATTCTAGGTCAGAACCGTCCAGAGTAGTGATGCTAGTTGGGCGGGAGGGTGCAGGCAGCAATCGTTTGAAGAGCATGCACTTAGTTTTTACTAGCATTGAAAAGCAGTTGGAGGCCACGGAAGGAGTGTTGTATGGCGTTGAAGCTCATTTGGAGTTTTGTTAGCACAGTGTCCAAAGAAGGGCCAGATGTATACAGAATGGTGTCGTCTGCGTAGAGGTGGATCAGGGAATCACCCGCAGTAAGAGCGGCATCATTGATATATACAGAGAAAAGAGTCGGCCCGAGAATTGAACCCTGTGGCACCCCCATAGAGACTGCCAGAGGTCCGGACAACAGGCCCTCCGATTTGACACACCGAACTCTCTGAGAAGTAGTTGGTGAACCAGGCGAGGCAGTCATTTGAGAAGCCAAGGCTATTGAGTCTGCCGATAAGGATAGGTGATTCACAGAGTCGAAAGCCTTGGCCAGGTCGATGAAGACGGCTGCACAGTACTGTCTTTTATCAATGGCGGTTATGATATCGTTTAGGACCTTGAGCGTGGCTGAGGTGCACCCATGACCAGCTCGGAAACCAGATTGCATAGTGGAGAAGGTACGGTGGGATTCGAAATGGTCGGTGATCTGTTTGTTAACTTGGCTTTTGAAGGCCTTAGAAAGGCAGGGCAAGATGGATATAGATCTATAACAGTTTGGTCTATAGAATGTCTTCCCCTTTGAAGAGGGATCCATAAGACGCCTCTACCATAACACTACTCCAACATCATTTTAGAGAATTTGGCAGTAGGTCCAACCGGCCTCATAACTTCAGACTACGTGTAGCTATGCCAGCCCAGGACCTCCACGTGGCTTCCTCACATCTGAGACCAGCCACCCAGACAGCTGATGAAACTGTGGGTTTGCACTAGAGGTCGACCCATTATTATTTTTCAGTGCCTATACTGATACCGATTATTGGAGGACCAATTAATACCGATTAATCTGGTCGATTTTTATATATATATATATATATATATATATATATATATATATATATATATATAAATAAAATTATGGCATTTACAACAATACTGAATGATCAATGACTCTTATTTTAACTTAATATAATACATACATCTATTTGGTCTGAAATAAATAATAAAGTAATTCAATTTGGTTAAAATAATGCAAAAATACAGTGTTGGAGAAGAAAGTAAAAGTGCAATATGTGCCATGTAAAAAAGCTAACGTTTAAGTTCCTTGCTCAGAACATGAGAACATATGGTGGTTCAAAATTCCCAGTTCTTCAATATTCCCAGTTAAGAAGTTTTAGGTTGTAGTTATTATAGGAATTATGACGCGTCAACTATTTCTCTCCTTGCCATTTGTATTTCATATTCCTTTGACTATTGGATGTTCTTATAGGCACTTTATTATTGCCAGCCTAATCTTGGGAGTTGATAGGCTTGAAGTCATTAACAGCGCTGTGCATCAATCATTGCTAAGAGTTGCTTGCAAACGCAGGAAAGTGCTGTTTGAATGAATGCTTACGAGCCTGCTGCTGCCTACCACAGCTCAGTCAGACTGCTCTATCAAATATCAAATCATAGGCTTAATTATAATATAATAAACACACAGAAATACGAGCCTTAGGTCATTAAAATGGTCAAATTCGGAAACTATCATTTCAAAAACAAAATGTTTATTCTTTCAGTGAAATACGGAACCATCCGTATTTTGTTGACAGCGCGTCAACCCTATCACGGAACGCAAAACCGTCTGCCATCGTCAAAACAAACTCTGAACCAATGACATTAATTTAGGGACAGGTCGAAAAGCATTAAACATTTATGGCAATTTAGCTAGTTCGCTTGCTAGCTAATTTGTCCTATTTAGCTAGCTTGCGGTTGCTAGCTAATTTGTCCTGGGATATAAACATTGAGATGTTATTTTACCTGAAATGCACAAGGTCCTCTACTCCGACAATTAATCCACACATAAAACAGGGGCCGAGCTCGTTTCCATCCAGGACCTCTATACCAGAGGAAGGCCCTAAAATTGTCAGACTCCAGCCACCCAAGTCATAGACTGTTCTCTCTTCTACCGCATAGCAAGCGGTACCAATGCACCAAGTCTGGAACTAACAGGAACCTGAATAGCTTCTATCCCAAAGGCATACGACTGCTAAATAGTTAACCAAATAGCTACCTGGACTATCTGCATTGGCCCTCCTTTGCACGGACTCTTTTGACTCATCACCAATGTTCCCTCACATTTTTTCGGAACTGAGCAAATTTCCAGTCTGCTGAGCGAAACTTGAATATTGTGAAAATGTTTCTGACGAGTGTTTACTGTGAAAATTGAGGCTTTACCCGCTTTAAGCTACAGTTTTAAGTGGCCAAGTAGGCTACTGTGGCTATTTGATCATATCGTAAGCCTACCAGAGTGGCCTACCATCAAAAACAATGGAGAATAATGCATCCCATAACATTTTGCTGTTCTATCATTCAGCCTACAGTAGCAGCAAATGTGTGGTGTTCAATGTTGGCCTACATTCCATGAGACCTCTGGAAAAAAAAAAATATGCAGGGCTTGACATTAACCTGTTTATCCACTTGTCCTTCAGACAAGGAGGTGACTGAACATTTTGTTTGATGCAAGAAACCACTATACAAATTAAAATGAATTATTATTCCATTATTACAAAGAATCAGACAAATGATGCTACTCTTTGCCTATTGGCTTATTCAAGACCGTCTCAAAATACAACACTGCCCCTTTAAGACATAAAAAAACTTCTTTACCTGAGCTATAACTTGGCTAATAACTCACTAACTAGCAAGGAATATGAACAAATGTGCACAAGCGCATCTACTCACGACTGCTCATGCTGTCCAGTTCAAAGTGAATGGCACAGGTCCATGTTTGGTAATAGCTATTTGCATATAGGCCTACTGCAGCTCTGATTGGTTTTGGTGCACAGGTCTGTGTGCTGAGTCATGCATGTCAATTCAATAGAATCATACTCCAATGCGTGCTGCCTGCAAGACTGCGTAGTTCATTTTGTTTCGGTATGCTACATTGAAAGGGGATAATATTGCGTTGATTTGAGCACAATTCCCACAGCGAAGCAAAATGTTGATAGTGTTAACTAAAGGGGAAAACGAGACAGTTGAGTGAAGTTCAACCTTGTGCTTCTCTGCGCGCGCTGATATTCCATCTGTGCAGCAGTGGAGTTTAGAGGGAACATTGCTCACCACATATGCTGCTGCTACTGCTTATCCTCGATCTTGTTGCCTAGTCACTTTCTCTCTCCCCATATGTACATATCTACCTCAATTACCTCGTACTCCTGCACATCTACTCGGTAGAGGTACCCTGTGTACAGTATATAGCCAAGTTTAACACTCATTGTGTTTTTTTCCCCTCATGTCATTATCTTTCTATTATTGTTTTATATTTTCCTCTCTGCATTGTTGGGAAGGGCCCATAAGTAAGAATTTCACTGTTAGTCTACACTTGTTGTTCACAAAGCATGTGATAAATAACATTTGATTCGATTTTTTTCTCTCCAGTTAATGTCACCTCTGCCGGCTCTCACGGACCCCTACCCATGAGCCCTCTCTCTTTTCATTTATTGTAACCACCGTCCTCACCCATTGAGCATTAGAATACTAGCCACTGTATGGAACAATACCCAAACATGCAGAGGAGGATATTGCATTCTTCTACCTTTGTGTACTTAGGATAAATCACAATGAATACATCACATCCATAATTATGCATTCCTGTTAATACAGATCAGAGATACAGACCTATGATGTCATTCTGTTAGCGTTATTCTGTTATGTAAGGGATAAACGGTGACGTTCTGTACATGACCAAATAATGTACAAATACAATTTGATTACCTTAATGGGTGACGCAGCGTAGTTCATTTTTCCATGATAATATACAGAACAGAGGATCAGTTTGATATTTATGGATGCGAACCAGTTGTTCTGTGCCATTCTCGCTGGCAACGCTCTTATCCGTTGCTTGCTAGCCAGCTAGCCACGGTTAACACAATTAGGACGTCTGCAACCAGAATAACAGCAAAGTACTGTTTTCTATGGACATTTAATTTGGATACGTCCATAACGATGAGCTGATAATGTCCGATTTTTGCCTGGCATAGATAGAAAAGTCTGCCTTCTCGTCAGGACATTCGTCAACACTGATTGTTAATTATGAAGAGATTGCATTGGATATCTAACACGAGGCTAGAATATGACAACCAAATTGAAACTTATCAGTGGCTGAAAACAGCTGGTCAAACTAGAAACATAAACATGTGGGAAGAGTTGACAGTTTTAGCGGTGGAGGGAACCGGAGAAGTTCATGTTCATCACTCACCAAGTTGGTCATCAGATGCACCCCCCCCAAAAAATATGTTTCCTCGTTGGACCTGTGTTTCCAATGTTTCCCATTTCAGTTTGTGTAGTTGCTGGTTTAGCTTTCTGTAACTTTGTTGGAAGTAGCATGTGTAGGCACATATTGCGTCAGGATTGCAAGGTGGCTTTTCCAACTGTCCTTTTCCAACTGTCCCGTTATCTGGTGTTAATGTCCATTCTAGAATGCCCTTCTAGCCAATTAGACACGAGTATTCAACAATGCTGTGGTATAACAAGTGTTAATCCACTTCACTTACTGTAGTTCAGTACCCAAAATAATAGATTATTTTTCAAAGTCAGGGTATCATATCATAGCTGACAACCCATTATTTCTGCAAACAACTTTGAATCTTAATTCAGAGTAGATATTTAATAATAGTTTTTGGAAAACTTGGTGACATAAAAAAACTGAGGGATAATTTGCTGTAATTCTGTTACGGAACTTTACATCTGCACTGCTCTTTAAGTATATGTTTTTGTAAAGTATTGGTGAATTTTTTTTTAAGTACTCCTTGTGCATATAGTTGTATGGTTTGTTTAACTGCAATCAATAGTTTTTTTGTTTGGCATACATTTTAGAGTGAAAAATCAGTTTTCATAATTCTGTTACTGTGCTATTGCACTTAGCTAGATAATCCATAATGGAATCATAGATTTGACAGGGACATGACTTAGAAGTCATGTTGAATCGCTCTTCAGACTCTGACTGAAGTTTAGGCTAGAAGGATAAGGGATGGAAGACTATCTGTCTCTGTTATTTATTAGATGCTGTCCACCGCAGGACTTTGGATTCATTTCTGAAAACTGACTTATTTGGTTACGCTCTGGGCAAGCCTTCTCCGACAGGCATCACAGCTTGTTAAAACACTGTCCGTGTTCGTGTGTGTTAAAGAAAGCAGTCTGTCAGCTATTATTTAGCCATTATGGCTCTGGGAAGAGCTGAGAGGTTGTCAGTCAGATCAAGTGGGCTGACTTGGCTTTAGCCTTTATAGCCTTTAAACAGAAGGAAATGCACACACATATGCACGCACACACACACACACACATGGCCCTCGTTGGGAAACAGTAAAAAGGCAAATGGACTTTGGCAGGTACATCACTAGTGAGACTGAGAGTGCTGTTTTGTTCAAGTTCTCTGGTTTTCTAGTTAGGAAGGGAGAAGAGAGGGGAGGTGAGGGCAGGGAGGGGAAGGGACTGAAGTCATATGAACATGAATAGTAGTCCCATATGGCCTGCAGTGCTGAATATTGCAACCCTTAGAGTTGGTGTAGATGTATTGTGAGACGTGAGGAGTTACATTGTTGCCTTTGGGTAACTAAACACAATATATGTAGTGAGTCACACTACTCGGCACCTGCACTGTTACAGCTGTGTTCACAGAGGCTATAGTCATAGTGATGCAGGTACCCCCCTCTAAATGCACACAAACACACATCTCCCCCTGTGTTTGAATTGTTGGCACAATTGGGCTCAGGAATGCCTGAACAGGTGCCCCCTGGAGATACACACACACACACACACACACACACACACACACACACACACACACACACACACACACACACACACACACGCTGTGTGTCTCATTTTGACTGGTAGTGGTAAAGTGAGACAACTTAACTGTGTTTACCTTGGACCACGTGGTAAATATCTGCTTTAGCAGATGATTGCAGATTAAATTCACACACACACAAACAGACATTCACTGGCCAATGTGGTAAATATCTGCTTTAGCAGATGATTGCAGATTAAATGCACACGCACGCAAACAGACATTCACTGGCCAATGTGATAAATATCTGCTTTAGCAGCTGATTGCAGATTAAATGCACACGCACACAAACAGACATTCACTGGCCAATGTGATAAATATCTGTCCTCAGCAGATGATTGCAGATTAAATGCACACGCACACAAACAGACATTCACTGGCCAATGTGATAAATATCTGCTTTAGCAGCTGATTGCAGATTAAATGCACACACATACAAGCACACACAGACATTCACTGGCCGTGTCCAAAATCTGTCTTTCCTACTACTTACTTAAACTGCACACTGTGTACTAATCGTACTACCTACTATTTAGCACGTACTGTTCAGTAAAAAGTATGCAGTATGCCACGGCCAAAACATACTACTTTTGGTGCGTTCAAGACAACTGGCAATTCGAAAACAAAATGAGCTCAGACTGGGAAAAATCATGATCTTGGTGATCTTAAGGTTAGAGATGTGACAGCTCTAGGAAGCATTTGGAACAACATTTGGAGTAAACTTAAGTATACCGTAGTCCTACGCATGTATCAGTTGAAGAGTCACCTGAATGAAGCTTGAGAGGAATAGGAGATGCACTAGAGGAATGCAGCGTTGAGGCAGAGGGCTCGTAATAAGGACGACTGGTTAATAGTCTGAACTGTGTGTGGTGAGCTTTCTGGCGCCCGGAACTGCTGAGGCATCACCCAAATGGGTGCCATACATTGTGAAGGAGAAGTCCAGTGGCTACACGACTCAGGCTGGTTCCCAGACTTTTTACCCATTTTGTTATGTTACAGCCATATTCTAAAATGTATTCAAATTATTATGTTTTTCTCATCAATCTACACACAATACCCCGTAATTACAAAGCGAAAACAGGTTTTTAGAAATTTTTGCAAATGTATTAATAAAATGGAAACTGAAATATCACATTTACTGAAGTATTCAGACCCTTTACCACTCAGCTCCAGCTTTGTGTGAATGCAATATTTCTGGGATCTTTTATTTCAGATCATTAAACATGGGACCAACACTACATGTTGCGTTTATATTTTTGTTCAATGTATAATACGTTCTATTTTCGCATACTGAGAATGTGTCATGCGTGATTGCGTTGTTTCCCACCATTCGTTGATTTCGGTTGTGTATCCCCATGTCTAATTGATCAGCTCTCGTTGAAGCCAAAATTATTATGACCTCCGGGCATTGAAATTATGCTAGAATTCCAAAAATCCACATACTATTGAACTTATTTTTTTTGTTTACTCCAACTGCCTAATATTTAGGACTCAAGTATCGGTATTTGGACAAGGTCAGTCCCTCTGTGGGATGTCCGGCTCTGAGTAACAGAGCCATCTGTGTTGTCTTTATTATGTCATTCTGATAATACATAGTGTGCTTCGAGTCAGCATAGGAATGAAGAGTAAACTGGCCGCTGTCTACAGTAAAGGTACTGGCCAACAGACAGACCGAGACATTGATCTGTGTTCCCACTCCCTCTTACAATCTATTGACAGATAGAGCAGTAGTGTCCCTTGTGTAAAACCATTAGCCTTTTTGAAGCCCTGACTCTCATCTGAATTGAATCTGAAATCATCTGCTAAGGACAGATATTTACCACGTGGTCCAAGGTAAACATAGTTAAGATGTCTCACTTTACCACTACCAGTCAAAATGACACCTGGGCTTCTGACAGGAAATATTAACATGTGTGTGCGTGTCTTTCTCTCCGAGGGGGGGGGGGTAGCTGCATCACTATAAACTATACAGAACTGAACTCTACCGTACTGTACTCTACTGTGATGTCCAAACTTGTGAAACATATATGTCTATGATTGGTACAGATTTGGTCTGGTCCAGACAAACCAAATGTGGTCTTGTTTGGGGTCGGGGCTCTTTCGAATAATAGCCAGTCTGTAGAATAATACCCAAACATGCAAAGGAGGATAATACATATATTCAAGAAAACATCACCATGAAGAGAATGACATTCATAATTATGCTTTTCTAGATCAGGGCCCCATGATGTTATTCTGTTACCATCATTCTGTTACCGGGTGCTAATCCACTTCATTTACTGTAGTTTAATAACCCAAGAGATTTCTTTTAAATCAAGGTGTCAGTCTCATCATAAGTGACATCCCATTCTTTCTGCAGATGTCTTTGAATCTTAATTCAGAGTAGATATTTGAGCTTTTGAAAACGTGGTCACATAATAAACTGAGGGAGATTTTACTGTCAAACTTGACATGTTTTCGTTAAATTTTTTGTGGAAATTGTTAAAAGTAGGTTTTGTGCGTAGTTATGTATGGTGTGTTTAACCAACAATGTTTTTTTTTTTTTTACATACTTTTAAAGTAAAAAATGTGAGTCATTTTGCTACCATGGAATTGTCCAGTGGTGGTTTAGTACAGGTCCTCCTTAGGCATGACATACAAACACAGTCCCTATGTTAGGGCAACACAGGGCCATGCACAATCATTGTCTTTTAATGCTTGCATGTGTGTGGGCACATACAGTGCATTCGGAAAGTATTCAGACCCCTTGACTTCTTCCACATTTTTTTGCGTTACAGCTTTATTCCAAAATGTATTAAATTATTATGTTTTCCTCATCAATCTAGACACAATAACCCATAATGACGAAGCAAAAACTGTTTTTTGTTGTTAAAGATAAAAAGCTGAAATATCACATTTACATAAGTATTCAGACCCTTTACACAGTAGTTTGTTGAAGCACCTTTGGCAGCAATTACAGCCTCGAGTATTCTTGGGTATGACACTACAAGCTTGGCACACCTGTATTTGGGGAGTTTCTCCCATTCTTCTCTGCAGATCCTTTCAATCTCTGTTAAGTTTGCTGGGGAGCGTTGCTGCACAGCTATTTTCAGGTCTCTGCAGAGATGTTCGATTGGGTTCAAGTCCAGGCTCTGGTTGGGCCACTAAAGGGCTTTCAGAGACTTGTCCCGAAACCACTCCTGCATTGTCTTGGCTTTGTGCTTAGAGTCGTTGTCCTGTTGGAAGGTGAATCTTCGCCCCAGTCTTAGTTTCTGTGCGCTCTGGAGCAGGTTTTCATCAATGATCTCTCTGTACTTTGCTCTGTTCATCCTTCCCTTCATCCTGACTAGTCTGCCAGTCCCTGCTGCTGAAAAACATCCCCACAGCATGATGCTGCCACCACCATGCTTCACTGTAGGGATGGTGCCAGGTTTCCTCCAGACGTAATGTTTGGCTTTCAGGCCAAAGAGTTCAATCTTGGTTTCATCAGACCAGATAATTTTGTTTCACATGGTCTGAGAGTCATGTGCCTTTTACTGAGGAGTGGTTTCCGTCTGGTCTGGCCACTCTACCATAAAGGCTTGATTTGGTCGTGTGCTGCAGAGATGGTTGTCCTTCCGGAGGATTCTCCCATCTCCACAGAGGAACTCTGGAGCTCTTTCAGAGTGACCATTGCATTCTTGGTCACCTCCCTGACCAAGGCCCCCCTCCGATTGCTCAGTTTATCCGGGCAGCCAGCTCAAGGATGAATCTTGGTGGTTCCAAACTTCTTCCATTGAAGAACGATGGAGGCAATTGTGTTTGGTGTCCTTCCTCAGATCTGTGCCTCGACACAATCCTGTCTCGGAGCTCAAGGGACAATTCCTTCGACCTCATGCCTTGGTTTTTGCTCTGACGTGCACTGTCAGCTGTGGGTCCTTATCTAGACAGGTGTGAATTTACCACAGGTGGACTATTAACACTATAAACATCTCAAGGATGATCAATGGAAACAGGATGTACCTGAGCTCAATTTCGAGTCTCATATCAAAGGGTCTGAATACTTATGTAAATAAGGTATTTCTGTTTTTTAAATAAAGTTGCTCAAATTTCTAAAAACCTGTTTACACTTTGTCATTATGGGGAATTGAGTGAATTATTATTATCTATTATTTAATACATTTTAGATTAAGGCTATAATGTAACAAAATGTGGAAAAAGTCAAGGGTCCTGAATCCTTTCTGAATGCGCTGTATATCACAGGTGTGTCTGTGCCCCATAATTTACTTCGGTCTACGCTATTGCATGTGGTATGTGTTGGAGGGTGGTCCTCCAAATGTATATTAGGCTAACAAATCATTAGTTAAATTTCACCATCCCACTGGGCACAGCCATTATTTGAATGACTAGTTTTGATTTACATTTGGTTGAGTTGTCAACTAATGTGAATTCAACGTGTAATCATTGGATTCAGGTCAAGAGTTCGGTGAAAAAACTATTGAACGTATGGAACATTTCTGTGACATTTTATTTCAGCTCATGAAACATGGGACCAACACTTTACAATGTTGCATTTATATTTCTGTTCATTATATATCTGTTTGGGCTTTTTGAGGTGAATTTGATATTGACAAATGATTTGTAATTATGTTCCAGCCCCCCGACCATCGGCTGAATCTAGTTGATGATCCTTGCTGTAGGCTGTCGTTGTTGGTAATCAGGCCTACCGCTGTTTGGTCATCAGCAAACTTGATGATTTGCATATCTTCACCACTTGTGTTTGGCCCGTCAGGAAGTACAGGACCCAGTTGCACAGGGAGGGGTTCAGACCCAATGCCCTGATCTTAGTGATGAACTTGGAGGGCACTATGTTTTTGAAGGCTGAGCTGTAGTTGATGAACAGCATTCTTACATAGGTATTTCTCTTGTCCAGGTGGGATAGGGCAGTGTGTAGTGCAATGGTGATTTGTTCATGCGTTGGTTCATGCTTTCAGTTTTGCGTGAATGTTGCCATATAGCCACGGTTTTTGTTTTGGATAAGTTCTAATCATCACAGTGGGAACAACATCCTCTATGCACTTTCTGATGAACCCAGTCACCGAGTCAGTGTATACTTAGTTACTATTCTGAGGCGACACGGAAACATTTCCCAGTCCGCGTGATCAAAACAATCTTGAAGCTAAGATTCCGATTTGTCAGACTGACGTTGAACAGCCCTTGCCATGGGGGCTTCATGCTTCAGTTTCTCCCTATAGGTGGGGATGAGCAGAATGGAGGTGTGATCTGATTGGCCGAAGGGAGGTCTAGGGAAGGCCTTGTAGCTGTCCCGGAAGGAAATGATCCAGGGTCCGTGTTGCATGGGTAGCACAGGAGATGTTGATAGAATTTTCTCAGATTTCCTTTATTAAAGTCCCCAGCTACAATAAATGCGGCCTCAGGATTTGCAGTTTCCAATTTGCACGTAGTTCAGTATGTTCCTTGAGAGGTGTCGCTGTGTTGGCTTGGTGGGGAATATACACGGCGATGACGATTACCGAAGAAAATTCTCTCTGGAGGTTATTTTTTTATTTCACCTTTATTTACCAGGTAAGCTAGTTGAGAACAAGTTCTCATTTACAACTGCGACCTGGCCACGATAAAGCAAAGCAGTGCGACACAAACAACAACACAAAGTTACACATAGAATTAACAAGTGTACAGTCAATAAGGCAATAGAAGAAAAAAAATCTATATACAGTGTGTGCAATTGGCTTGAGGAGGTAAGGCAATGAATGGGCCATAGTAGCGAAGTAATTACAGTTAAATTAACACTGGAGTGATGGATGAAAATATGATGATGTGCAAGTAGAAATACCGGTGTGTAAAAGAGTAGAAAAGTAAATAAAAACAAATTGGGGATGAGGTAGGTAGATAGATTGGGTGGGCTATTTACAGATGGGCTATGTACAGCTGCAGCGATCGGTTAGCTGCTCAGATAGCTGATGTTTAAAGTTAGTGAGGGAAATATAAGTCTCCGGCTTCAGCGATTTTTGCAATTTGTTCCAGTCATTGGCAGCAGAGAACTGGAAGGTAAGGCGACCAAAGTAGGTGGTGACCAGTGAGATATACCTGCTGGAGCGTGTGCTACGGTTGGGTGTTTTTATCGTGACCAGTGAGCTGAGAAAAGGCAGAGCTTTACCTAGCATATACTGTACTTATAGATGACCTGGAGCCAGTAGGTCGGGTGACGAATATGTAGCAAGGGCCAGCTGACTAGAGCATACAGGTCGCAGTGGTGGGTGGTATATGGGGCTTTTGTGACAAAACGGATGGCACTGTGATAGACTGCATCCAGTTTGCTGAGTAGAGTATTGGAAGCTATTTTGTAAATGACCTCGCCGAAGTCGAGCAACGTTAGGATAGTCCGTTTTTTGTTTGGTGGCGTGAGTGAAGGAGGCTTTGTTGCAAAATAGGAAGCCGACTCTAGATTTCATTTTGGATTGGAGATGTTTAATGTGAGTCTGGAAGGAAAGTTTACAGTCTTGCCAGACACCTAGGTATTTGTAGTTGTCCACATATTCAAGTCAGAATTGTCCAGAGTAGTGATGCTAGTCGGGTGGGCGTGTGCGGGCAGCGAACGGTTGAAAAGCATGCATTTAGATTTACTAGCGTTTTAAGAGCAGTTGGAGGCCACGGAAGGAGTGTTGTATGGCGTTGAAGCTCGTTTGGAGGTTAGTTAACACAGTGTCCAAAGAAGGGCAGATGTATACAGAATGGTGTCTTCTGCGTAGAGGTGGATCAGGGAACCACCCGCACGCAGTAAGAGCGACCTCATTGATATATACAGAGAATAGAGTCGGCCCGAGAATTGAACCCTGTGGCACCCCCATAGAGACTGCCAGAGGTCCGGACAACAGGCCCTCCGATTTGACACACTGAACTTTATCTGAGAAGTAGTTGGTGCACCAGGCGAGGCAGTCATTTGAGAAACCAAGGCTGTTGAGTCTGCCGATAAGATTGCGGTGATTGACAGAGTCGAAAGCCTTGGCCAGGTCGATGAAGACGGCTGCACAGTGCTGTCTTTTGTCGATGGCGGTTATGATATCGTTTACTACCTTGAGTGCGGCTGAGGTGCACCCGTGACCAGCTCGGAAACCGGATTACACAGCGGAGAAGGTTTGGGGGGGATTCGAGATGGTCAGTGATCTTGTTATTAACTCGGCTTTCGAAGACTTTAGAAAGGCAGGGCAGGATGGATATAGATCTATAGCAATTTGGTCTAGAGTTTCACCCCCTTTGAAAAGGGGGATGACCGCAGCAGCTTTCCAGTCTTTAGGAATCTCGGACGATACGAAAGAGAGGTTGAACAGACTGGTAATAGTGGTTCCAACAATGGTGGCAGATCATTTTAAAAAGAGAGGTTCCAGATTGTCTAGCCCAGCTGATTTGTAGGTTTCCAGAATTCTTTCTTCCTGTCTGCGCAATGGACTGAGATAGTCCCTGGCTGAATTGACAGGTACAATATATCCAGAGAGAGACATGATTCCTTTAAAACCTCTTACAGCCACCGAGACGCCAGCGTCTCACCTAGCCAACAGGAAATGGAAATGCGTAGCGCCAAATGCTAATAGTACTCGCTAAAACTCAAACTTTCATTAAAACACACATGCAGGGTACTGAATTAAAGCTACACTTGTTGTGAATCTTGCCAACATGTCAGATTTTTAAAATGCTTTTCGGCGAAAGCTTGAGAAGCTATTATCTGATAGCATGCAACCCCCCGAAATACCTGAAGGGGATGTAAACAAAATAATTAGCGTAGCCGGCGCTACACAAAATGCAGAAATAAAATATAAAACATTCATTACCTTTGACGAGCTTCTTTGTTGGCACTCCTATATGTCCCATAAACATCACAATTGGGTTTTTTTTTTCGATTAAATCCGTCCATGTATACCCAAAATGTCCATTTATATAGCCCGTCTGATCCAGGAAAAAACTGCTTTCCAAAACGCAACGTCATTTTTTTAAATTAAAAAAGTTGCCTATAAACTTTGACAAAACACTTCAAACTACTTTTGTAACCCAACTTTAGGTATTTGTAAACGTTAATAATCGATCAAATTGATCACGGTGCGATCTGTATTCAATAGCAGCTACTCTTGAAATCATGGTCCATATTCTCTCTTCCATAAACTTCCTCCTGTGTACTGGATGACAGGAAGTGCCTATTTCTCATTTCACCAAGGATTAATTAATTAAACTGTCCGCTATCTATTTTCCCTTGCCATAGACAATTCAGAGACTGGCGGATTTATATATATATATTTTTTTTTTGTGAACAGGTTTTTCTTGGGATTTTGCCTGCTGTTCACGTTCTGTTATAGTCACAGACATGATTTAACATGTTTTAGAAACTTCAGAGTGTTTTCTATCCACACATACTAATCATATGCATATACTATGTTCCTGGCATGAGTAGCAGGACGTTGAAATTTTGCGCGATTTTTAACAAAATTTAGACTGAACGTTAACAAGTAATATGCTCGGAAGCAGTGTATAGTGTGCATGTTGCCTGAGTCTGACTAGTACCCCACTTCTTCCTCCTACGTCGTCGTTTTGTGCAGCCCCCGGGATGAATAGAGCTGCCTCGGGAAGTTCAAACAATGGATCTGGGTCAGGGAAAACACATTTCTGCTTCAATTTCTGGTGAGTAACGCCAATCTAATATCCAAAAGTTTAATTCCGGCTATAGGTTGTAATACACTAAATGTTCTGAACAAATATTGTAAGAAATGACACAAAAAATGAAATATTGCAAAGCTGGCTAGGAGTTAGAAACCGTGTCTGTCAGTGACATCTCGAACAGCCTAGCTAGACTAAGTCTAAGTCATCCACAACACTTTATTTACCCTGTGAGAAAAAGAGTCTCGCCTAACAACAAGAGGGAGTTGTTTGTGTGTTTGTTTAATCTTGTGTCCTCTAGTTTTGCTCTGTAAATGGAAAGGGAAGGGGGAGATACCTAGTTAGTTGTACAAATGAATGCATTCAACTGAAATGTTGAATGCAATTAACCCAGCCCTTCTGAATCAGAGGTGCGGGCGGGCTGCCTTAATTGACAAAGTACCTGTGATGTCTATTGATGTCAGTTCACAATGTCTCTTGGTTAGGAAGACACTGTCTGAAGAATGGTAATTGGTGTTATTCCCTTGGTCCCTAGTTGTGTGTGTGTGTGTGTGTGTGTGTAGCAGTAAATTGTGAGTCACAAACTGCACTAGTGGAAGGAAGTCACATAGTTGAAGTGATAATGGAACACACACTTCCAGCCAGTAGACAGACAGAGTTGTCTTTTCTCAGAGTTATTTCCATCTTTCTCAGCCTCCTCATCCCGAGATCTAAAAAGGTGTCAAATGTGTTGGAGAGAATCTGACTCAGTGAAGGCTTTGCCAGGCCTGAAGTCCTCTGACTGTGTACCACAGGTCCGTGTACTTATTATCCATCTCAGCTGTGGTGGGTCATCCATAGAGAACAGACCTACACACATGTTTGTTTGTTCAATTGTTAGTTTGTTAGTCTAATAATGAATTTATTCATTCATTCCAGACCTATACATTTAATGTGCCAATAAAGGGTGAGAGAAAGGGGTTTCAATCCTGTAGAGTGGGAGTGGAGAAAGGGGAAGAGTAAGGACGGGTGATGAGGGGGTGAGTGGGACCTTGACAGGGTATTAGAATGGGGGTGAGAAGAGGGGGAGAGAGAGAGCGATAGGGAGAGAGGGAAGGGGGTCGATTGATTCAAGTGGGGTGTTTGCCCCTTTGTTCTACAGAAATTATCACCCGCACACAAACATGGATGACTAAATGAAACAATCTGTGTAGTTCTTATTTGTGCTTTGTCCAGGGCACTCCTCAGTGTCACTCGTTATGACTGAATTGAAAGACACTTGTTCTCAGGGGAGAGGGGTCACTGTTCATTTTCAAACAGGCAAATAAAACAGTCACCCCTTGATATGTTCCAGCCAATGAGCTACATCCTTTTACGATGGCCAGAGAGAGGCCAGGGGGCTTGAGGGAGATGCCACTAAAGGGATTTGTTCTTCTCACAATGAAAAATAAAGAACTTAGTTCTTATGTGTCAAGCATCTCAGAGTAGGAGTGCTGATTTTAGGATAAGTTTTGCCTTTTCGATCACAATGAATATGATCGCCTGGACAGGTGTTGCCTGATCCTAGGTCAGCACTTTTCAACTAAACGGAATCACTTTTTCTTGTATTTCCATCCTTGGGGGCATTTTGATATTTTTATTTGTCAAACACTCTCTTGGCAATATTTATCAGTGACGACATCGTTCCAATAATAAAAAGTTCATTTAATTATGACTAGGTGTGTTTGAGTTAAAATTTGTATGTGTGTGGGGCGGTGGGGTACTGTGTGTGAGCCCATGAATGCGGGAACCTACATGCGTGTCAGTGTATCTGTATATCATTAGGGAAAACAAAAACAGCCTAGTGTGTCTCCACGCCAACTCCAGTCTCCAGTGCAATGTCAGGGACACATATAAAATATAAAAGCCTCCTATCCAAAAGCCTGTGTTACTATCCACCACTGTCTCCCAGACCTGACTTCAGTGTGTGTAATGTGAAGTGGTGTTACGTTTCAAAACAAGGAACGTCGAAGGAGATTGAGAAGACCCCAGGCTCGACAGTGAGGCTGGAATGTAAAACATAAAGAGGGAGAGGGACAGAGGGGGAGGGCAGGGGAGAAAACAAGAGAAGGGTGAGAGAGAGCCAGCCCATGTCCAAAATCTGGGTTGCCTACTACTTTCTTAAACTGCATACTGTGTGCTAAACGTACTACGTTTAGTCAAACGTATGCCACGGCCAAAACATACTACTTTTGCAAGACAACTGGGGATTAGGTCCAATTTAGACTTGGGAAAAATTGTGATCTTCAGGTCGGAGAAGTCAGAGCTCTAGAATGATGCCAGAGTTTCTGACTTGTAATTCCGAGAATTCCCTGTCGTCTTGAACGCACTATCAGTTACGGCTTAATATTTATATATCCGTTATTTTACCAGGTAAGTTGACTGAGAACACGTTCCCATTTGCAGCAACGACCTGGGGAATAGTTACAGGGAAGAGGAGGGGGATGAATGAGCCAATTGTAAACTGGGGATTATTAGGTGACCGTGATGGTTTGAGGGCAAGATTGGGAATTTATCCAGGACACCAAGGTTAACACCCCTACTCTTACAATAAGTACCATGGGATCTTTAATGACCTCAGAGTCAGGACACCCGTTTAACGTCCCATCCAAAAGACAGCACCCTACACAGGGCAGTGTCCCCAATCACTGCCCTGGGGCATTGGGATATTTTTTTTAGACCAGAGGAAAGAGTGCCTCCTACTGGCCCTCCAACACCACTTCCAGCAGCATCTGGTCTCCCATCCAGGAACTGACCAGGACCAACCCTGCTTAGCTACAGAAGCAAGCCAACAGTGGTGGTATGCTGCTGGCAGAATGAATATGAACCAGAAATGATCATCTGTAGCCCCACCGTGTGACCTTTTCATGTAGTTTTTTGGGGCTAAATTTAGCTAAGTAGCTAGCTACCTGAAGTTTGAGGAGATGGTAGGAGATGGAGTTTAGGAATGCAGTGCTGAGGCAGAGGGCTCGTAATAAGGATGACTGGATAATAGTCTGGACTATGTGTGGTGAGCTTTCTGGCGCCCGGAACTGCTGAGGCATCACCCAAATGGGTGCCATACATTGTGAAGGAGAAGTCCAGTGGCTACACGACTCAGGCTGGTTCCCAGAGAAGCTAGCCCTCTACAACATCATCACCAGACTCCATCTTCATCAACCATCTCACTGACCACCTTACTCTGATCAAGCCATGAACTGTCCCTCGCCATCTTTAGAGGATGACTTGGCCTCTATTGGTTGACTTAGCCAACTATAGCTATAACTCATGATGTATTGCTTGTTTTTGTTTTTGGCTTTTGATGCGCTTTGAGATTGTTATGAAATTATTAATAATTGTTATTATACCAAAGATGGTTTATTTAGTATAATAGAGCAAAACACTCTGTCGAAGGCCTACTTTGGGCTGACCTCAAAAAGTCGACTGGTCTATTGTTTGGTTGATAGGCTTTAGATTTTTGTTTACAGTACCAGTCAAAACTTTGGACACCTACTCATTCCAGAGTTTTTCTACATTGTAGAACAACCGTGTAGACATAAACTATGAAATACCACATGGAATCATGTAGTAACCAAAAAGTGTTGACGCTACCCATCCCGTTAGCGGGATCATTTTCGTCAGCAACTTCTGAATAGCATAATCAAATAATATTACTAAAACATATTCATATTCATGAAATCACAAGTGCAATATTGCAAAACACAGTTTAGCCTTTTGTTAATCCACCTGTCGTCTCAGATTTAGAAATTATGCTTTACAGTGAAAGCAATCCAAGCGTTTGTGTAAGTTTATCGATAGCATGTCAAAACATTATGTACACTAAGCATTAGGTAGCTATGTCACGAAAATCAGAAAAGCAATCAAATTAATTGTTTACCTTTGATGATCTTCAGATGTTTTCACTCACAATACTCCCAGTTACACAACAAATCTTCCTTTTGTTCCATAAAGATTATTTTTATACCCAAAATACCTCCGTTTGTTTGTCGCGTTATGTTCAGAAATCCACAGGAAAGAGCGGTCAAGACAAAACATAATGTCCACAGAAACATGTCAAACGTTTTTTTTATAATCAATCCTCAGGTTGTTTTTAAAATATATATTCGATAATATATCAACCGGGTGTGTAGGTTTTTCAATAACACCGGGAGAAACAATAGCCACTTTACTCTGTAGCGCAAAACTCACTCGGAGAGCCCCCACCTATCCACGTACGCAATGTGATCTTTCACGCTCATTTTTCAAAATACAATCATGAAACTATGACTAAAGACTGTTGACACCTTAGGGAAGCCATAGAAAAGGGAATCTGGTTGATATCCCTTTAAATGGAGGATAGGCATGCATAGGAACAGAGAGGTTTCAAAATAAGAGGCACTTCCTGATTGGATTTTCCTCAGGTTTTCGCCTGCAATATCAGTTCTGTTATACTCACAGACAATATTTTTTTTACAGTTTTGGGAACTTTAGAGTGTTTTCTATCCTAATCTGACAATTACATGCATATTGTAGTTTCTGGGGCTGAGAAATAGGCAAATGGGTACGTTTTTTAGCCAAAAACGAAAATGCTGCCCCCTACACGCAAAAGGTTAAACAAATCAAAATATATTTTATATTTGAGATTCTTCAAAGTAGCCACCCTTTACCTTGATGACAGCTTTGCACACTTGACATTCTCTCAACCAGCTTCATGAGGTAGTCACCTGGAATGCAGCCTTGTTAATTTGTGGAATTTCTTTCCTTTTAATGCGTTTTAGCCAATCCGTTGTGTTGTGACAAGGTGGGGGGGGGGGGGGGGGGGGGGGTATACAGAAGATAGCCCTATTTGCTAAAAGACCAAATCTATATATTATGGCAAGAACAGCTCATATAAGTAAAAAGAAACGACAGTACATAATTTCTTTAAGACATGAAGGTCAGTTAAAACGGAAAATTTCAAGAACTTTGATACTTTTTTGCCCCACTGTATATACATATATACATACACCCATACAAAATATACCATACATAGACACACACACACACACACACACACACATACAGTGGGGCAAAAAAATATTTAGTCAGCCACCAATTGTACAAGTTCTCCCACTTAATTACAGGCCTCATCTTTTTTTTCATCATACGTACACTTCAACGATGGCAGACAAAATGAGAAACAAAATCCAGAAAATCACATTGTAGGATTTTTTATGAATTTATTTGCAAATTATGGTGGAAAATAAGTATTTGGTCACCTACAAACAAGCAAGATTTCTGGCTCTCACAGACCTGTAAATTCTTCTTTAAGAGGCTCCTCTGTCCTCCACTCGTTACCTGTATTAATGGCACCTGTTTGAACTTGTTATCAGAATAAAAGACACCTGTCCACAACCTCAGACAGTCACACTCCAAACTCCACTATGGCCAAATCCAAAGAGCTGTCAAAGGACACCAGAAACAAAATTGTAGACCTGCACCAGGCTGGGAAGCCTGAATCTGCGATAGGTAAACAGCTTGGTTTGAAGAAATCAACTGTGGGAGCAATTATTAGGAAATGGAAGACATACAAGACCACTGATAATCTCCCTCGATCTGGGGCTCCACGCAAGATCTCACCCCGTGGGGTCAAAATGATCACAAGAATGGGGAGCAAAAATCCCAGAACCACCTAGTGAATGACCTGCAGAGAGCTGGGACCAAAGTAACAAAGCCTACCATCAGTAACACACTACGCCGCCAGGGACTCAAATCCTGCAGTGCCAGACGTGTCCCCCTGCTTAAGCCAGTACATGTCCAGGCCCGTCTGAAGTTGCTAGAGAGCATTTGGATGATCCAGAAGAAGATTGGGAGAATGTCATATGGTCAGATGAAACCAAAATATAACTTTTTGGTAAAAACTCAACTCGTCGTGTTTGGAGGACAAAGAATGCTGAGTTGCATCCAAAGAACACCATACCTACTGTGAAGCATGGGGGTGGAAACATGCTTTGGGGCTGTTTTTCAGCAAAGGGACCAGGACGACTGATCTGTGTAAAGGAAAGAATGAATGGGACCATGTATCGTGAGATTTTGAGTGAAAACCTCCTTCCATCAGCAAGAACATTGAAGATGAAACGTGGCTGGGTCTTTGAGCATGACAATGATCCCAAACACACTGCCCGGGCAACGAAGGAGTGGCTTCGTAAGAAGCATTTCAAGGTCCTCGAGTGGCCTAGCCAGTCTCCAGATCTCAACCCCATAGAAAATCTTTGGAGGGAGTTGAAAGTCCGTGTTGCCCAGCAACAGCCCCAAAACATCATTGCTTTTGAGGAGATCTGCATGGAGGAATAGGCCAAAATACCAGCAACAGTGTGTGAAAACCTTGTGAAGACTTACAGAAAAGTTTGACCTCTGTCAATGCCAACAAAGGGTATATAACAAAGTATTGAGAAACTTTTGTTATTGACCAAATACTTATTTTCCACCATAATTTGCAAATAAATGCACAAATTCTACAATGTGATTTTCTGGATTTTTTTCTTCTCATTTTGTCTGTCATAGTTGAAGTGTACCTATGACGAAAATTACAGGCCTCTCTCATCTTTTTAAGTAGGAGAACTTGCACAATTGGTGGCTGACAAAATATTTTTTTGCCCCACTATATATATATATACACACACACACACACACACACACACACACACACACACACACACACACACACACACACACACACACAAATGTGTCTACATTTATTGTTTCATAACTTCATTGTGTGAGTTGTTTGCTTTGATTGTTAGTGTATGTCAATTCCCCATATATCAGCATTATTACATTTTCTGTTAATTCCTATAATTTCTAATATACTGTGTTTGCTTGGTCACGTTAATTTCTGTTAATGCATTCAATATATTATTATTCCAGTCTTTTTCTGTTCTCATTGTCGGAGTGGACATGTTGTTTGAGGAGCACGCAACCTATGCAATACTTGTGAGAAACAAGTGTTGGTTTATTTCATTCCATTTACGAGGTTTTGTCAATTCAATTGAGTTATTGTCTTTTGTTTGGAGTGTTCCTGTCAATGTTGAGTAAGTATGCACACCTAATTATGCTTAGAAGTAGGCCTATAGGCTACCTGGCCTGCATGCAAATGTAGGAATATACATGTGCCCATTTGGGGATCTGATTAGTATTTCTGAATGGCTTAAGAACAAATTCTTATTTACAATGACAGCCTACACCAGCCAAACCCGGACGACGCTGGGCCAATTGTGCGCCACTCTATGGGACTCCCAATCACGGCCGGTTGTGATACAGCCTGGATTCAAACCAGGGTGTCTGTAGTGACGCCTCTAGCACTGAGATGCAGTGCATTAGACTGCTGTGCCACTCTGGAGCCCCGAGTTATTTGAATGCATAGAGTTACCGTGACGAGATCCTGAGGCCCATTGTCGTGCCATTCATCCACCGGCATCACCTCATGTTTCAGCATGATAACGCACAGCCCCATGTCGCAAGGATCTGTACACAATTCCTGGAAGCTGAAAATGTCTCAGTTCTTCCATGGCCTGCATATTCACCCATTGATCTGTTTGGGATGCTCTGGATTGACGTGTACAACATCGTGTTCCAGTTCCCAACAATATCCAGAAACTTCACACAGCCATTGAAGAGGATTGAGACAACATTCCACAGGCCACAATCAACAGCCTGAGCAACTCTATTCGAACAAGATGTGTCGCGCTGCATGAGGCAAATGGTGGTCACACCAGATTCTGACTGGTTTTCTGATTCACGCCACAACTTTAAAACAAAGTTACTAAGAGATGCATATCTGTATTCCCATTCATGTGAAATCCATAGATTAGGGCCTAATTAATTAATTTAAATTTACTGATTTCCTTATATGAGCTGTAACACAGTAACTTTGAAAATGTTGCATTTATATTTTTGTTCAGTGTAGTTTGAGGGGGAAGAACAGCATTATAATATCCTGTTCCGTAAACTCTAACCGATTACATCACAATAGGTCAGAACACTTAAGATAGTGTTGTAAAATGTCCCTCCGGTTTTATCTGTCTTACCATTGTTTGAGGGTGAGGGAGGGGAGATTTTTTAAAAGTGAACTGGATCTCTGTTCTCATCACCTTTCAACCCCAGCCCTGATAAAAACACATTCCTGGGGACTAATTGGTCTGTGTTTGCTGAACTGTTGTGTCTACAGTGGCGAGCGTGTATGTATGTATGTATGTATGTATGTATGTATGTATGTATGTATGTAGTGTGTGTGTGTGTGTGGTTTGTTCCCACCTATGTCCGTAGGCGTGAGTATCACAACCCCTAAGGACAAATTCCTAACAAGGGTTTTCAAACACACACACTGGAGTGAACACCTGCCTCGCCCCCATAACAACCTAACAACCTCTTCATTCATCACAGTGCAGAGGGATTAGATAAAACCGGGAGCGTAGGCTTCAAAGCCACTTCCACTCTCCAGAAAGAGCTCTGATTCTGGGCCATGAGGCTGGGTCTCTTCTCCTGCAGAAGCTGGAGAACCACACAATGACACAGTGTTTGATTGGACTGATATTGTGAGTCTATTTCCCATTCCTTTGGATCACACACACACACACACACACATACACACACACACACACCCTTTCCCTGCCTAAGATCTCTACAAAAGGGCATTTAGAAAGGTCCAGAGGGACAAAGGACCATTTAACATATGGGTCTCCAACCTTTTCTAGCATGAGAGCTATTAACTTTTTCCTAGCTTTCAAATAGTTATTCTTAATTTCTCCACTCTCCAACTCTTCCCCAGGTCTTAATGTATAATAGAAAGTAGATCACTATGTTCTGTCAATTAGATTTTGTTCTCCCAAATTCTGTTTTATATTTTGAGAGGAAGTGTATACCGTAAGTGTATGTAACAGTCACAATACACTGGAAGAGCGGGGATGCGAGTTTTGATAGCTAGACCTAAACAACAAAACAACTTGGAAGATGGCAAAGAGAGAAGCTCCTACGGTGGTGTTCAAAGTGGCTAGCTAGTTTTTGTTCTTAAAATAATCACCACTATTTCATCGGAATGTTATGTCTTAGAAAACTGATCTGCAGCCTTCTGCCTGCCGTGCCTTTAGCTAGCTACATCCTTTAGTAGGACTAGAAGTTAGAACTGTTTCGAACAGGAACGTTAGCTAACGTAAACTCACTCACTTTTGTACATCACCTTGGTCTGTACAATTTACCTTATTTTAGCGCCCCAAAAACGTAAGCACAATTTCTCCCCTTTCCAACAGAATCAATTACATGACCCCAACGCTGCCCATTTCTGCATAATTCAAGAAGACAATGAGCCCCGTCGGGTCTTTTCTAAAAATGGCCGGTGGGGAAGCGAAACTAATGCGTGATAGTGAGAAGGAGAGATGTTGTTGTGTGTGAAAATTGCTTTTTTTCACTCGATCTGTCCAACTTATCACCTTATCGACTCTAAAATGTAAATAAAACACTATAAAGAGTGTTTATAATGTGTCATTACATACCTATTTGAAGGTTTGTGTTGAAGTTGAATCGGGTTTTTAGGGCGGTGCTAAAGTGATCTTAGAAGTAAACAGCTGATTTGAGAATGATGATCGCATGCAACGATGATGCAAAAAATGACCAGGTTTCCCCCCCTTACCCCGTCACTGTCCATTTCTTGTTTTTAAAGGATGAGAAAAGTGCTACACCTGGTGGAGAGAGATTGTAAGACAGAAATAGTTGCTTTATGCGTGCTGTACGTTACGACATGTCACGATGTAACGGACGGTCCGTTTTTTCAACTTTTCTCCAATACTATAGAGCCATTACCATGTTGATCAACGCTTGAATAGAGACTTAGTTCACACCCCTGATTTTTAATTCAACACAGTCACTACAGTCCCATTAGTTTTCTTTGTAGCCTCTTTTGAATGTTGCGGTTGCGCACATTTGTACGGAATGGGGTGAGTTTATGTTACTTGCTTGTTGTTGAGTGACTTCATACTTAAAATTAGCCCAGTTAGCTAGCTAGGTACTTGTTGTAAATACCAAGGCTTGTGTTCAAACTGTTACAGGGTCTGATGACAATACCAGGCATTTCATTCAGTGGCAAACATGGCAGAAGAAATGACGCAAAAAAAGGTTTTCAGTAAGGAATGTGGTTTTAGTTAGCTCTCTTGCCACTGCACTATACAGTGCCACTAGTTACAGCTAACGTTACTAACCCGGTAGCCTACATTCCTATTTTCTTGGTCCCAACACTTCTCTTTTGTTCTAGTTTTCCTGATTTGTCACATCAGTTTATCTTAATTGAACTGATTGCAGAGTTTATGCTACCTGAATGGTTACAACCTGAATGGGTCTGGCTAGTTTCATTGCACATAACCTGTTATGGCGAAGGTACTGGTAAGCTGCACTCATTACGGTTTCACCTTGGCATTCCAATTTTATAAAGTATGTGGCAGTATAGCTATCTACAGACCGTTCACACAACTCTACTTTGCTCATGTTTTGGTTAATGTTGTACTTCATCTTATGTATTTGCAAGATCTACCTGGAGGTGCAGCTGTTACATGCATGGGTGAAAAAACAAGTGAAAGAACCATGAGCAAAAATACACAGTACGCTACTGTATGTTATTTTGACATTTCTTACTGTGCTGTACTTGAAGTGGTAAGCGGTGATGGATTAGGTGCTGCAGGGGCTGCCACTCCATCACCCCAACGGTCATCATCTCCTCCCAGAAGAGTCCAGAGGTGGAGGCGAGAGAAGGTGACTGCCAGGGAAGCATGCCTTCTGGCCATTTTAGAGGCCATTATTAAGTTGTTTTATGTATTTTGCATGCTATTCTACTATTTTTGATTAAGTCCCTTAACAGAAATCCACTTAAAAAAAAAAATCTCATTAAAAAGTGTTTGTTTGTAGTAAGTAATGTGTTTTACTTTCAAAATTTCGACATTCAAAAAAACACGAACATCTGAGTATCTTGTTGCAGGTGCATGGTAAACATTTGAAGTTGAAAGAAAAAATTAACCTGTACATTGTTCTTGCTAGTAGGCGAAGGGCTGTCCCTGACCAAAAAATAATCTTTATCGACCGAAAGTAATCTGCTATTTCAACCAGTCGATTGGTTAAATGTTTTAAACATGTATTTTTCAATATATGAATCCAATTTTATTTGTCACATGCACCGAATAAAACAGTGAAATGCTTACTTACAAACCCTTAACCAACAATGCCGTTTTAAGAAAATACCCCCCCAAAAGTAAGAGCTAAGAATAACAAATAATTAAAAAGCAGCAGTAAATAACAACAATAGCGGGGCTATATACAGGGGGTACCGGTACAGAGTCAATGTGCGGGGGCACCGGTGTCGAGGTAATTGAGGTAATATGTACATGTAAGTAGAGTTATTAAAGTGACTATGCATAGATAATAACAGAGTAGCAGCAGCATAGAAGGGGGGAGGGGGCAATGCACATAGTCTGGGAAGCCATTTGATTAGATGTTCAGGAGTTTTATGGATTGGGGATAGAAGATGTTTAGAAGACTGTTGGATCTAGACTTGGAGCTCCGGTACCGCTTTCTGTGCAGTAGCAGAGAGAACAGTCGATGACTAGGGTGGCAGGAGCCTTTGACAATTTTTAGGGCCTTCCTCTGACAGCGCCTGATATTAAGGTTCTGGATGGCAGGAAGCTTGGCCCCAGTGATGTACTGGGCCGTACATACTACCCTCTGTAGTGCCTTTCGGTCAGAGGCCGAGCAGTTGCATTACCAGGCAGTAATGCAACCGGTCAGGATGCTCTCAATGGTGCAGCTATAGAACTTATCGTTGTCGGTGATCAGGCCTACCACTCTTGTGTCATCGGCAAACTTAATGACGGTGTTGAGTGAACATGGAGTACAGGAAGGGACTGAGCACTCACCCCTGAGGGTCCTTAACTTAGTGATGAGCTTTGAGAGCACTATGGCGTTGAACGCTGAGTTGTAGTCAATGAATAGCATTCTCACATTGCTGTTCCTGTTGTCCAGGTGTGAAAGGGCAGTGTGGAGTGCAATAGAGATTGCATCATCTGTGGATCTGTTGGGGCGGTATGTACATTTGATTGGGTCTAGGGTTTCTGGGATAATGGTATTGATGTGAGCCATGACCAGCCTTTCAAAGCATTTCATGGATACAGACGTGAGTGCTACAGGTCAGTAGTCATTTAGGCAGGTTACCTTAGTGTTATTTGGCACAGGGACTATGGTGGTCTGCTTGAAACATGTTTGTATTACATAGGTTGAAAATGTCAGTGAAGACCCTTGCCAGTTGGTCAGTGCATGCTCGGAGTACACATTGGAAGTTTACATACACCTTAGCCAAATACATTTAAACTCTCAGTTTTTCACAATTCCTGACATTTTAATCCCACTAAATATTCCCTGTTTTAGGTCAGTTAGGATCACCAGTTTATTTTAAGTGTGAAATGTCAGAATAATAGTAGAGAGAATTATTTATTTCAGCTTTTATTTCTTTCATCACATTCCCAGTGGGCCAGAAGTTTACATACTCAATTATTATTTGGTAGCTTTGCCTTTTAAATTGTTTAATTTGTGTCAAACGTTTTGGGTAGCTTCCCACAATAAGCTGGGTGAATTTTGGCCCATTTCTTCTTATAGAGCTGGTGTAACTGAGTCAGGTTTGTAGGCCTCCTTGCTCGCACACGCTTTTTCAGTTGTGCCCACAAATGTTCTACAGGATTGAGGTCAGGGCTTTGTGATGGCCACTCCAAGACCTTGACTTTGTTGGCCTTAAGCCATTTTGCCACAACTTTGGAAGTATGCTTGAGGTTATTGTCCATTTGGAAGACCCATTTGCGACCAAGCTTTAACTTTCTGACTGATGTCTTGAGATGTTGCTTCAATATATCCACATAATTTTCCTACCTCATGATGCCATCAATTTTGTGAAGTGCACCAGTCCCTCCTGCAGCAAAGCACACAACATGATGCTGCTACCCCTGTGCTTCATGGTTGGGATGATGTTCTTCAGCTTGCAAGCCTTCCCCTATTTTCCTCCAAACATAACGATGGTCAATATAGCCAAGACAGTTCTATTTTTGTTTCATCAGACCAGAAGACATTTTCCCCAAAAATACCCTCCTTGTCCCCAGGTGCCATGGCAAACCGTAGTCTGGCTTTATTTTATGGTGGTTTTGGAGCAGTGGCTTCTTCCTTGCTGAGCGGCCTTTCAGGTTATGTCGATATCCACAGTAAAACGAGTCCTATATAGATACTTTTGTACCCGTTTCTTCCAGCATCTTCACAAGGTCCTTTGCTGCTGTTCTGGGATTGAATTGCACTTTTCGCACCAAAGTACGTTAATCTCTAGGAGACAGAACGCGTCTCCTTCCTGAGCGGTATGACGGCTGCGTGGTCCCATGGTGTTTATACTTGCTTACTATTGTTTGTACAGATGAACTTGGTACCTTCAGGCGTTTGGAAATTGCTCCAAAGGATGATCCAGACTTGTGGAGGTCTACAATTTTTTTTCTGAGGTCTTAGCTGTTTTCTTTTGATTTTCCCATGATGTCAAGCAAAGAGGCACTGATTTTGAAGGTAGGCCTTGAAATACATCCACAGGTACACCTCCATTTGATTCAAATGATGTCAATTAGCCTAGCAGAAGCTTCTAAGGCCATTTTCGGGAACTTTCTAAGCTGTGTAAAGGCACAGTCAACATAGTGTATGTTAACTTCAGACCCACTGAAAATGTGATACAGTGAATTATAAGTGAAATAATCTGTCTGTAAACTATAGTTAGAAAAATGAGTTGTGTCATGCACAAAGTAGATGTCCTAACCGACATGCCAGAACTAAAGTTTGTTAACAAGAAATTTGTGGAGTGGTTGAAAAACGAGTTTTAGTGACTCCAACCTAAGTGTATGTAAACTTCCGACTTCGACTGTACGTACGTATAGTGGGGCAAAAAAGTATTTAGTCAGCCACCAATTGTGCAAGTTCTTCCACTTAAAAAGATGAGGGAGACCTGTAATTTTCATCATAGGTACACTTCAACTATGACAGACAAAATGAGAAAATAAAATCCAGAAAATCACATTGTAGGATTTTTAATGAATTTCTTTGCAAATTATGGTGGAAAATATGTATTTGGTCAATAACAAAAGTTTATCTCAATACTTTTATATACCCTTTGTTGGCAATGACAGAGGTGAAATGTTTTCTGTAAGTCTTCACAAGGTTTTCACACACTGTTGCTGGTATTTTGGCCCATTCCTCCATGCAGATCTCCTCTAGAGCAGTGATGTTTTGGGGCTGTTGCTGGGCAACACGGACTTTCAAATCCCTCCAAAGATTTTCTATAGGGTTGAGATCTGGAGACTGGCTAGGCCACTCCAGGACAATGAAATGCTTCTTACGAAGCCACTTCTTCGTTCCCTGGGCAGTGTGTTTGGGATCATTGTCATGCTGAAAGACCCAGCCATGTTTCATCTTCAATGCCCTTGCTGATGGAAGGAGGTTTTCACTCAAAATCTCACAATACATGGCCCCATTCACTCTTTCCTTTACACGGATCAGTCGTCCTGGTCCCTTTGCAGGAAAACAGCCCAAAACATGATGTTTCCACCCCCATGCTTCACAGTAGGTATGGTGTTCTTTGGATGCAACTCATCATTCTTTGTCCTCCAAACACGACGAGTTGAGTTTTTACCAAAAAGTTCTATTTTGGTTTCATCTGACCATATGACATTCTCCCAATCTTCTTCTGGATCATCCAAATGCTCTCTAGCAAACTTCAGACGGGCCTGGACATGTACTGGCTTAAACAGGGGGACACGTCTGGCACTGCAGGATTTGAGTCCCTGGCGGCGTAGTGTGTTACTGATGGTAGGCTTTGTTACTTTGGTCCCAGCTCTCTGCAGGTCATTCACTAGGTCCCCCCGTGTGGTTCTGGGAGTTTTGCTCACCGTTCTTGTGATCATTTTGACCCCACGGGGTGAGATCTTGCGTGGAGCCCCAGATCGCGGGAGATTATCAGTGGTCTTGTATGTCTTCCAATTCCTAATAATTGCTCCCACAGTTGATTTCTTCAAACCAAGCTGTTTACCTATTGCAGATTCAGTCTTCCCAGCCTGGTGCAGGTCTACAATTTTGTTTCTGGTGTCCTTTGATAGCTCTTTAGTCTTGGCCATAGTGGAGTTTGGAGTGTGACTGTTTGAGGTTGTGGACAGGTGTCTTTTATACTGTTAACAAGTTCAAACATTTAACGAGTGGAGGACAGAGGAGCCTCTTAAAGAAGAAGTTACAGGTCTGTGAGAGCCAGAAATCTTGCTCGTTTGTAGGTGACCAAATACTTATTTTCCACCATAATTTGCAAATAAATTCATTAAAAATCCTACAATGTGATTTTCAGGATTTTTTTTCTCATTTTGTCTGTCATAGTTGAAGTGTACTTATGATGAAAATTACAGGCCTCTCTCATCTTTTTAAGTGGGAGAACTTGTACAATTGGTGGCTGACTAAATACTTTTTTGCCCCACTGTACTTGTATGTATACTCAGCAAAAATAGAAACGTCTCTTTTTCAGGACCCTGTCTTTCAAGGATAATTCGTAAAAATCCAAATAACTTTACATATCTTCATTGTAAAGAGTTTAAAAACTGTTTCCCATGCTTGTTCATTGGGGGATTGGAAATGATGTAGACAATTACATTGATGGAAGCAACAATCTATCCACAATATTAAAGCTGATCCACCCCCTATAACAATATATATATTGAAAAAAAATACTCTAGCCCTGAAGCTTGCACTAGAGAACTTGCTACATTGTATAAAATATTTTGGGCCCTCAAGAATTTCCTGTGCCAGTGTGTTCCGGACAGACACAGCTGTAGGCTATTTGCGCAAGGGATAAGATGCAGTGTTTGACTTGGGCAGGAACTCACCAAGCTGAGTACCAGCACCTCACATTTTCTGCTACTTTAGCTCCTGTTCCTCTTCTAGAATATTAGCTCAAAAGTACTGTGGAGCTCCTGCACCTACATATAAAACAGTACCAGCACACATAATAAGTACCAGAACCTATTTATTGCACTGATAAGAAGCAACCCGGTAGGCCTATTTTATGATGTTTTCTTTGGATCAGAGGAATACATTTTTATCAAAAGGGAGAGAGCTAAAAAGTTTTTCAAATAGATTGAGGAACTATTGTCATTCTCAATGGATGTAAAAACATTCTTTGTTTGCTTGCTGTTTGAGGTGAAGAAAACATTACGTTGAGAAGCTCCACAGCTCATTAGTGGTGTTGCATTAACCGACTTGCCTAGTTAAATAAAGGTTTAATAAATGAAAAATAACCCCACGCCAACACGGGGGCACTCTGTTCACAAAGTTGACAGAGCAAAACAAACTACTCACCCACACGACGCCATACACTTGCCTAGTTAAATAAAGGTTCAATCAAATCAAATACACATGCTGTCTACCGCCTGCCCGGTACAGTTGGAACCAGAATTAACCCATGAAGAGCACACTTTTCCTGCATGCCAGTGGCCATCGAAGGTGAGTATTTGCCCACTGAAGTTGGTTACAACGTAGAACTGCAGACAGGTCAAGACCCTGATGCGGACAGCGAGCCTGTAGATCAGATGAGGCTTCCTGAGGTGGTTTCTGACAGTTTGTGCAGAAATTATTTGGTTGTGCAAACCCACATCCGGGTGGCTGGTCTCAGATGATCATGCAGGTGAAGAAGCCGGATGTGGAGGTCCTGGGCTGATTACATGTGTTCTGTGGTTGTGAGGTCGGTTGGACGTACTGCCAAATTTTCTAAAATAATATTGGAGGCGTCTTACTGTATAGAAATTAACATTCAATTCTCTGGCAACAACTCTGGTGGAAATTCCTGCAGTCAGCATGCCAATTGCACACTCCCTCAAAATGTAGGATTTGTAAAAATTATTATTGCACCTTTATTTACTGGCCCAACGCTCTAACCACAAGGCTGCCTGCCGCCCCAAGACATCTGTGGCATTGTGTGACAAAACTGCACATTTTAGAGTGGCCTTTGTTTGTCCCAAGCACATGGTTTACCTGTGTAATGATCATGCTGCTTAATCAGTTTCTTGATATGCCACACCTATCAGGTGGCTGGATTATCTTGGCAAAAGAGAAATGCTCACTAACAGGGATGTAAACAAATGTGTGCACAACATTTGAGAGAGTATATGATTTTTGTGCATATGGATCATTTCTGGGATATTTTATTTCAGCTCATAAAACATGGGACCTGTTTTGTTTATGTTTTCATTCAGTATAGATTGAGATCAAAAGGATAAGACGTTTCTTATAATTGGGACACTTGTCTACCATCCATATTTCGTGGTCTCTTTTTTGACATCCTCTCTGCATCTTATCCAGCCTCCAAAGAATACCTCTGCACTCTAAACCTTACCCTCTGGCCAAGCTCCCCTCCCAGCTTTGTACAGAGTTGCAGAAGTTTTGGGGACTGGATTTGTGGAGTTGTCTCAGGCACTGCGGTGATGTTTAGCTGTGATTTGTAGCTGTGATCCCCACATGACGTTTGCAGGGTAACCTCAATGTGTGGCCACAACCGCCCCCCTCTCCTCCCCCTGTCTCCCATAGTACCCCAGGATATTCTAAATATTCTTCATCCAGTAATCATTGCTATGCATGCAGCCTGATGTGTGTGTGCTATGCATGCAGCCTGATGTGTGTGTGACTCTCTATTTCTTCCCCACCCTATCTCGGTCCCAGTGTGAAATGGTCCATTTTGTGATGATGATGGTAGTGGTAGTGGCGGTATCGGGGATATGGCCTGGCTCGGCAGGGATGACGCAGGCTGGGGTTCAGTGGTGAAGGCGACCAGGGGTGGGATGTGGGAAAGGCCAGGAGTGTGGTGTGTGTGTGTGTGTGTGTGTGTGTGTGTGTGTGTGTGTGTGTGTGTGTGTGCAGTGCACATATGAGTGTGCACATAGGTTTGTATGCATGTAAGTGTGTGGGCCCTCTCCCTGTGCGCACACACACTCCTCCTTTTTCCTAAATGGACCAAAACACAGAGAGGTCACACTATAGGTCAAGTATGCATCACTGCAGTCCAGTCCCATGTGTTAACTCACATTACTTCGGTATTTCAACATATGTTTGAGAGAAAGCGAGAAAGCTTAAGAAGGAACAAAAGAAAGAGCGAGCAAGGCAAACCAAAGAACGTCCCTGAGCCAAAGAGAAGTATTATTCCAGGGACTATATTAAGATTGTTAAAAATAGGGCACATCTACATTGTGATTATTTAGGATATTTTCAGCGAGCCAAAGAAAGGAAACGTCCACAATGTTATTCCCCTCGAGAGGATTCAATAAAGAAGAAAAGGAATTGTCAACAATGTGCTTTATCTGGACAGATATAGTACTGTATTTTAAGAACACAGCATTTTGTTTGAGCCGAAGACATCACATTGAGCTTTGAAGCTGTTCAGAACAGTCCCGAAGTGTCAAGTTTAAAATAACAATAGTTAAAAAAATTACGACTGTCGAAAGTGAATGTTGTGTTAACATTAAGTGACACTATCACTGTTTAATCATGGGCAGCAATCTCACGGTTTGTGAATAGGATCTCAAATATGCCTCCAGTAGTGTGGCTGTATACCATTCATCCATTTAATGAGTTTCTACCCTCACTATCTCTCTGAGAGCTGCATGAGAAGTCATGCCACGTGAGGGAGAGAGAGGTCTAGCTATAAGTATAGCTATACACACACACAGGTCTATTAAAGTAATTACAACTCTATAGGATTTAGCCATGCTAACGTTAACAGGCATTGTAACGGATAAGTCTCTGAGGTCTGGGCTCAGCTGATTAAGGCTCGTTATCTGGGTTTAATTAAACTGCCTGGATTGACAGGTTGAAGTGAGCTGATCTGTGTGTGTGTGTGTGTGTGTGTGTGTGTGTGTGTGTGTGTGTGTGTGTGTGTGTGTGTGTGTGTGTGTGTGTGTGTGTGAGAGAGAGATGTATCCTAATAATAATGAGAGAGAACCTAATGTCTGCCTTCCTGAAAGTGCTTTCTTTTAAGACAGTGTGTTTCTCTCTGCTGTAGTTTGTGGGCACCCTCGCTCTCACAATATGTCCACTTCCACTTTCCTTGAGGAAGTGAACTTATCATATCCCATATCACTAAATAGACCTAGTAGTCTAGACTTATGCTAGTCTCTTAGACTCTCAGATACAAAACCTGTCTCTTTAAACATGATTTATACATCTGGTGGAAAAATACAATACCAGCTTGTCGTTTTCTACCGGTTTTGAAATACTGTTGGGAGTGGTGAGAGCGTTGTATGCATGTGTGTGTTTACATGCACAAATTCCTGCATTCTATTTTAACAAACCTACCCTAAGAAATATTGTTGCTATTTTCACAGCTGGAATTATGAGTGCAATAGCTGGTGGTGGCGCAAAAGGGCTTGGTTTTGATTAATAAACAAGTTGGAAGTGTGATGAGGGCTTGGCCACTCACTGGCCAATCAACATGTTCCTTGGCTTAGTACTGCATGCGTTTTTCTCAAGTTCTGTAGGTTTTCGATGTTCTTTGCGTTATCTCCCATAAAGTGTATTGTATGTGTGAGGCACATTCTAAATAAGTGAAATGTAGATTAGGCCTGCCGTTGATACTGCATTACAGGACTGAATAATTAATAGTCTTTGGTAAATGGATGAGGCACTCTTTGGAGATGGTGATTGATACTTGAATAAGTGAAATTAAGTGTGCAGGTATGCATATTTTATACTGATAACAAGTTCAAACAGGTGCCATTAATACAGGTAACAAGTGGAGGACAGAGGAGCCTCTTAAAGAAGAAGTTACAGGTCTGTGAGAGCCAGAAATCTTGCTTGTTTGTAGGTGATCAAATACTTATTTTCCACCATAATTTGCAAATAAATTCATTAAAAATCCTACAATGTGATTTACTGGATTTTTTTTCTGCTCATTTTGTTTGCGATAGTTGAAGTGTACCTATGATGAAAATTACAGGCCTCTCTCAGCTTTTTAAGTGGGAGAACTTGCACAATTGGTGGCTGATTTAAATATGTTTTTGCCCCACTGTATATCTCACTGTTCACCCCAAATCCATTTCCTCTTTTGGCCACCTTTCCTTCCAGCTGTCTGCTGCCAATGACTGGAACGAATTGCAAAAATCACTGAAGCTGGAGACTCGTATCTCCCTCACTAACTTTAAGCACCAGCTGTCAGAGCAGCTCACAGATCACTGCACCTGTACATAGCCCATCTGTAAATAGCCCATCTGTAAATAGCCCATCTGTAAATAGCCCATCCAACTACCTTATCCCCATACTGTTATTTTTTTTTTGCTCGTTTGCACCCCAGTGTCTCTACTTGCACATTCATCTTCTTTACATCTATCACTCCAGTGTTGAATTGCTAAATTGTAATTATTTCGCCACTTTGGCCTATTTATTGCCTTACCTCATTTGCATACACTGTATATTGACTTGTTTTTTTTCTCTATTGTTTTTATTGACTGTATGTTTGTTTATTCCATGTGTAACTCTGTGTTGTTGTTTGTGTCGCACTGCTTTGCTTTATCTTGGCCAAGTCGCAGTTGTAAATGAGAACTTGTTCTCAACTAACCTACCTGGTTAAATAAAGGTGAAATAAAATGTTAAAAAAATCAAAAATAGACTACAAAATGATTGCTCTATATAGGTGTCATTTGGGACACATCGTTGGAGAAGCTGCAGGAAAGAAAAAGAGAAAGGACATCAGCTTTAGAACTTTTCAGGAGTTTTTTTTTATAATGATAAGCAGATTTTTTCAGATCCTTCATTGACGTGCCTTCCAAGGTTCCAGTTTGATTGGCCAGTGTTCCGCATGCATGCCGGAAGCACATGGGAACTAGTGTTCCGCATGCAGGGTGACTGGCCAGAATTCCGCATGCTGCCCAGTCACCCTGCATCTCCTGAGAAAGAGAGAGGCATCTGGAGAAAATAATAGAGGAGGAGATTATCTCCTTTATTTCTGCTCGGGGCTGCGTTCATAAATCACAAACCTGCACTGATCATCTTTTCGTTCGGTCCTTCTCTTTTCCTTCGTTAGCCATTCCTCACTCCTCTCGATTCTTCTGGGCTTGCTCTGGTGCCAAAATAAAGGTTTTTCCCTGGGGCTCTGAGAAAAGAGGTCCAACACACACAGAGACAGGCCCCAGAGCCATAGATACAGAGTTGAACAAACTCACAGCCATGCATAGTAGAGCCAGCCCCCTTTCTCAAACTGGACATTGAGGTCCGCAGAACTTTTAGGTTGTGTTCATTAGGGCCGGCAACTGAAACTGAAAACAAAAATTACTGTTTCTTATTAGTCAATTCCAGGTTGTCCCTCCATGTTTCAGTCCATTTTGTTTCATTTAGTGCCTAATGGAACACGACTCAAGTCAGTGGAACCTCTTGCCAATCAGTGTCATTCATTCGATTTTGAGTGCCACTGCAGAAGAGTCTAATCGCATCATGAATGATTTTGCTCTGGCAATGAGCAGGTAGAGCTATCAATTGCCTAAACAATTGCAGGTTCTGGAACATATCCTGGATCTAACCCAAACTGATGAACCTGAAAAAGCACTTACTTAAACACTTTTAAAGACAGTGGATCTTTGTAGGCAGGAGGACAATGTGTTAAATTTGACCCATTTACCCATTTACCCTCTTTGTCACTCCTCAATTTTGCAATCTGCCAGTGGGAGCCAGGCATTGAAAGACTAGGTCTGCATCCCAAATGGCACTTTACTACTTTTACCAGGGCGAAAATGGAGTAAAGGGTACCATCTGGGAAAAAAGCCTTGGGTGACATTTCAATATTATATTATACCATCTTTTCAACCAGGATTAGGGGCGGGAGGTAACCTAGTGTTTAGAGCGTTGGGCCAGTAACCGAAAGGTTGCTTGATCGAATCCCCAAGCTGACAAGGTAGAAATCTGTCGTTCTGCCCCTGAACAAGGCAGTTAATCCACTATTTCCCGGTAGGCTGTCAATGTAAATAAGAATTTGTTCTAAACTGACTTGCCTAGTTAAATAAGGTTCAATAAAAAAATACAATAAAAAAAATGCTTGATGTCTTTTACTGTCATGTAGAATAAAACGAATTCTATGCGGTAAGGGTTATGTAACGACTTCACTCGATCATAATAACTTCATTGACATGTGGTGAGGAAATTGAATTGAAGGAGGGGACAAGGAATGTTCTTTCACTTTTTCCTGTCTCTGTCTCTCTCTTACCCAGTCAGTCATTAAACTCTTAGTGGGTGTGGCTAGGTTTGAGTAACAGCTGCTCTCCCGGCTTTGACCAAACAAGTGGTTACACACACAGGAAGTGTTGGATTTCCATGACAACTATGCTTTCCTCCCCTTACTAATTATGCTGATGCACACACTCTGTTTCTCACACACACACAAGAGTGGACGTGGTTCCTAGACGGTCATTCTTAGGAGGAAATGCCAGTCATGTCCCTTAAAGAACCCATCTATCTCAGGCAGTGTGTGTGCGTGTGTTTGCATGAGCGTGTGTCCATTGCATGTGGGAGCACTAGGAACACAATGGCAGGATAGGGGGATGTTAGGGTTCAAATTTAGGTCAGGTGGTCTCTAACCCCGCACCCTACCACAGTGTAACACCGACTGTGGGTAGCTGACAGTGAGTGGTGACAGCAGGGTATCTTGGTATTTATGACTGAAACCAGACCCAGAGTGCACTGCTCCACCTGTTACCAACAGTAGCTAGCTAGGCCTAACCATGGAGATATAATTACTACAACGGACATCTCCATTCAAGTCAATGTTCTGTAATTCTATGTCTTTGGGCCTAAGATGCTTATGAATAAATAGAACACTGTCTTAAACTACCCTCTTATGACCAAACTTTCCATTTAAAAAAAACAACTTTTTTCCAGATAAACTTCCCTCGACAGTCACTAACTACCAAAGCTTGTTTTACTGCTGGTATACCCCTGTGTACCCATTGCCTCATCTTTCTCTAAAGTTCAGTATTTCACATGGCATGCTTCCATAATGGCACCCTACTTCCTATATTGTGCACTACTTTTGACCAGGGCCCATGAAACTGCCAAAGGACTTGGAGCAAGTTTTGTCAGAACTGATTGGCAATGCCTATTTTATTACATGTGTAATTCAAACCTGCTCTGTGCATGGCAGTAGTTGAGAGTAGGATTCAATTGAAAAATCTGACTGACTTTGTGTGTGTATGCCTGTGTTAGTGTATTTAACTGTTCTCCTGATTTTTGAAGTTGGCTCTGCTTCTTATTTCTGGATGTGTCCAGCCAGGGCAGGCCTCACATTCGTGTGTGTGCGCATGTTTATTTATCTTCAGCAGTATGGGTTATACAGCAGCGTTACAGGACCTCCTATATCGCCCAGTTTCAGCAGATGTCACGTGATTGATTTGTGATCCATTGGTGATTTAAACACATCTCTCTCCTCCTCCCTCTCTCCCTCTTTCTCTTACCCCATAGGGGTGCTGTCCCTCCCGGCCCACTTCAGTCCTTACACAGAGGGCCAGGTTCAGCAGGGACAGGGCCAGGCTGGGGTGGAGAGCAGAGAGGACGCCTACGCCCAACTGGAGCTCCGCACCCTGGAGCAGTCCCTCCTGGCCACCTGCGTTGGCAGCATCTCCGAGCTCAGTAAGTGTGGGGAAAGTAGGGTGTGTGGGGTAGGCGTAGGGGGTTGTGTGTGTGTTTGTGTGTGTCATCTACGTGTGTGTGTTTTCATTTCCTTCTATTCACGTGATGAGATTTCTTTGAAGTTTTACACAATGTTAAAACTCTTTGTGAAAGTACTTTCTTTTTTCAGAAAAATGATCTCTCAGGGAATATAATTCTCTCCAAAGCAACAAAAAAAAATGCTTTATTCTATTATTTGGACACTTAATAAGAAACATTCAAACATCAAGTAGATCAAATAAAGGAATAATATAAATCACACATTTATTTGGATAAATCCTTAACATTTCTAACATTTGCTTAACATTCCCTCTGCCTGCCTGTTATCTCTAACTTGTTAGGACAATAACCAGATATGGGCATTCCTTGTGCCAGATTAACTGTTATTTTAGCCAGTCAAAGTGTGGGAAATGGAGAACAGTGATAATATAGACACATTTATCACTGACTCTAGATTAGGCCCATCATATCTCTGTACAGAATAAGCGGTCTACTGTACATGGTTAGTCTCCAAGGATGGTGTAGTTTAAAGGCTTTCTTGTCATGTGGAATGAAATGGAAGGGATACAGTAGGCTTGGGCGGTGTACCGTATATACCGTATACCGGGATATTTTTTAAAAAGCCACAGGATAGTTTCTTTGAAGTTTTTCAATAAATGTGAATATTTGTAGCTACTTTTTAAGTTAATACCTGCAGTCAACTTGTGCAATACGTTACGAGATAAAGCAGATTGTGTTCTTCATTTCAGCATTCAATAGTTCCCCAGAACAGTAAGGAGTTTATTTGTAAGTAGCACAACGGGGGAAAGTGGGAGCAGGTGAGTCCGTAGCGTTCTATACTGTATCTATCGGTGAGTTTCTGTTGTGCGGTACACGAGGTGATGAAGTTACATTTGTATGCAATTCACTGCTAAATGTTTGCCATCGGATCTTACAATGGCTTTCTGCCAGAAGTCAAAGAGCCTTGGATGAGTTATCTGTACATTTGCAATTTCTTCCCGGTGCTTCCTACTAGCATTTTTTTTCTTCCCCCTCTGCTCTGTGTACACATGCTGCTCTTCCTTCAGAAAAGCATATATCACAACTTTGTTCATTTGCACAATGTGTCTCGTTCAATTTCACTTGAAAATGTCTACGCTCACCGAAAATGACATTCGGTAGCTAATAGCTATGCTTGTATAACTTTATGAGCTGGATTATCCTGTCTTTGCAATCAGTTTATGTTTTCGGTCATTAGCATTTAGCTGTGATTTTGCTATTAGTTTGTGCTAGTTTTGTTAGCATTTTGGTAGTAGACCCAATGGGATTTGCTTGCATTTTTAGCGCCTCCTTGTGTGGTGTAAGGATAGTACCGTAAATCCCGGGATGAGAGAACGACGGTATGACGATATGAACGTCTGGATCCCGCCCACGCCTAGGATACAGTGTTTGGATGTTGCTAACCTTCCCACATACTGTAAGAGGGGTCTGTCTTGTCTTTGTCTTTCTGTCCATCTTTTCTTTCTTTCTCTCTTTCTCTCTCCTTCTCTGTCCCTCTCTCTCGGTCTTTCTGTTTGTCTATCTCTCTTAAATGTTTGGTTTGTCTGAGTAAATTCAATTTCAAGGAATTAAAGTTCCTTGTTGAAAATGAGTAACACTTTTCATTTAGAATTTCATTGGACATTTCTGGAATTAAATCGAATTGAACCTTGCTCTTTGCATCCCTCTTATCAGAGATGGAAGGAAGCACAGGACCTCAGCGACAAAGTATTCAGTCTACATAGAGGAAGGAGTCTGTGTCTACTCCATTGTGATGACAACTGCGTTATCCTTGATAACAAAAGACATCTGGAGTTTGTCTCCTGGTTGTCCCACATCCCAACCCATCAAACCACATAGAAAATGCTCAGACTGGGATGGGCCCAATAATGAAACATTGGCTGCATCCCAAATGGCACGCTATTCCCTACACCAGTAATATTTGTTGCTTCAACTTACAATAGTTTGTTAGCAGGCTGCTGTCAAGTCCAATACGGGGTACACGCAATGCCATCGGGGATACGCCAAATAAAAATGTGATCCGTATAATATATATATTTTTTTCTATCTTCCAAACAGTCCATTTATATTTTCCAACGGGGCTTTACATTTGGGGCAGTTTTTTTTCTCGCCAGAGTAGCCTCATTTCACTCCCAAAAATAAAATTAAACCATCTAGTGTTCAGTGAAATGTCAATTTCACGGGAATTCCACGAACGGTCTGTATGTAACCAAACATAGCTGCTGCTCATTCCGTTTGCTCAATAATTGATAAATGGTTTAAAAAAGTAAGGTCTGCGTCCATAGAGACACATACCAGCTCTACTGGTAGTACTGCTACTACCAGCAGTACTACACCTGCACCTGTCGATGACACAAGTTGTTCTGCTTCCACGAGCACATCCAATGCTAGCATCAGTAATTCTGTATTTGTTGTTAACCCAGCTAGCATGGACACTGAGAGTTGTGATTCTGATGCAGCCAAAGAGCTACTGCCCCCTTACCTGGGAAAGCACGAACAACAGACCATCAAAGAGGCGCAAATATGATGAGAACTACATTGATTTGGGGTTGAATTATATTGGGAGTAGTGCCTTTCCTCATCCACAGTGTGTTATATGTGCAAAAGTACTATCTCACAACTCGATGAAACCTTCACTCTTGCGCAGACATTTAGAAACAAAACATGGCAATTTGAAAAATAAGCCACAGGAGTTTTTTGAGCGAGAATTAAGACAACTTTAGAGTAGTTAGAAGTGTATAAAAGCAACCGATACCATTATTAAGAAGGACACCAGGAGAGGATATTTTTTAAGTACTGGACAGCTTTGTGACATCAAATGGACTTTGGTGGTCCATTTGCACAGCACTTACACAAATCACTGATGATTGGCTGAGAGAAATTGATGATAAAATGATTGTGGGGGCTGTCTTGTTAGACTTCAGTCTAGCTTTTGACATCATTGATTCTAGTCTGCTGCTGTGAAAACTGATGTGTTATGGCTTTACACCCCCTGCTATAATGTGGATAAAGAGTTACTTGTCTAACAGAACACCCTGTGTTCTTTAATGGAAGTCTATCATATACAATCCAGTTAGAATCAGGAATTCTCCAGGGTAGCTGTTTAGGCCCCTTATTTTTTTGCATTTTTTACTAATGACATGCCACTGACTTTGAGTAAAGCCAGAGTTTCTGTGTATGCGGATCACTCAACACGATACACGTCAGCTACTACAGCGAATAAAATGACTGCAACACTCAACAAAGAGCTGCAGTTATTTTCAGAGTGGGTGGCAAGGAATAAGTTAGCCCTAAATATTCCAAAACCCTAAACCTTAACTAAATCTTGTAATAAATAACGTGGAAATTGAGCAATTTGAGATGACTAAACTGCTTGGAGTAACACTAGATTGTAAACTGTCATGGTCAAAACATATTTATGCAGTAGTAGCTAAGATGGGGAGAAGTCTGTCTATAATAAAGTGTCAACAAACCAGGTCCTACAGGCCCCTGTTTTGGGTGCACCTTGACTATTGATCAGTCGTGTGGTCAGGTACCACAAAAAAGGACTTTGAAAAAGAAAATTGCAATTGGCTCAGAACAGGGCCACACGGCTGGCCCTTGAATGTACACAGAGAGCTAATATTAATAATATCCATGTCAATCTCTCCTGGCTGAAAGTGGAGGAGAGATTGACTTTATCACTACTTTTATTCATGCATGTTGAATCCCCTGAGCTGTCTGTCAAAACTACTGGCACACAGCTCGGACACCCATGCATACCCCACAAGACATGCCACGAGGTCTCGTCACAGTCCCCAAGTCCAGACCAGACTATGGGAGGCACACAGTACTACATAGAGCCGTGACTACATGGAACTTTATTCCACATCAAGTAACTGACACAAGCAGTAAAATTAGATTTAAAAAACAGATTAAAAAAACACCTTAATGAACAGCGGGGACTGTGAAGCAGTCACACACACGATAACATACACACACACACACGTTAACATACGCACTATACAAACACATGGAATTAGTACTGTAGATATGTGGTAGTGGTGGAGTAGGAGCCTGAGGGCACACAGTGTTTTGAATGTATTGTAATGTTTTAACATTGTATAAACTACCTTAATTTTGCTGGACCCCAGGAAGAGTAGATGCTGAAGTATCCACCGAGAGTATCTTTGCTGCCAAGGGAATGCCTGACAGCTTGAAAGATGTATTTGACACTACAGTGAAAGTGGTTAACTCGTGTATTTTCTGCACTATGCAATGATATGGGCAGCGACCATGTAACACTTTTACAACGTACAGAAGAAGTGTGCTGGTTATCAAAGGGCAAAATATTGATACTTTTTTTGAATTGAGAGACGAGCTTAAAGTTTTCTTTACTGACCATAATTGTCTGACCTCTTGCTGATGACGAGTTTCTCACATGACTGGCCTATTTGTGTATGATTGTTTTGTGTGCAAATGAACTGAAGCTTACGGACAATGTCAAATGTGATATAGCGAAGCACCTGAGTGAGTTAGGTGCTCAATTACGCAGATACTTTCCTGAAACGGATGACACAAACAACTGGATTCATTATCCCTTTCATGCCCTGCCTCCAGTCCACTTACCGATATCTGAACAAGAGAGCTTCATCGAAATTGCAACAAGCGGTTCTGTAAAAATTGAATTTAATCAGAAGCCACTGCCAGATTTCTGGATTGGGCTGCGCTCAGAGTATCCTGCCTTGGCAAATCGCGTTGTTAAGACACTGATGCCCTTTGCAACCACGTACCTACAGTTGAAGTCGGAAGTTTACCTGCACTTAGGTTGGAATCATTAAAACTCGTTTTTCAACCACTCCACAAATTTTTTGTTAACAAACTATAGTTTTTGCAAGTCGGTTAGGACATCTACTTTGTCCATGATGCAAGTCACTTTTACAACAATTGTTTATAGACAGATTATTTCACTTATAATTCACTGTATTCCAGTGGGTCTGAAGTTTACATACACGAAGTTGACTGTGGCTTTAAACAGCTTGGAAAATTCCAGAAAATTATGTCATGGCTTTAGAAGCTTCTGCTAGGCTAATTGACATCATTTGAGTCATTTGGAGGTGCACCTGCGGATGTCTTTCAAGGCCTACCTTCAAACTCAGTGCCTCTTTGCTTGACATTATCAGAAAATCAAGAGATATCAGCCAAGACCCCAGAATTTTTGTTGTTGTTGACCTCCACAAGTCTGGTTCATCCTTGGGAGCAATTTCCAAAACCCTGAAGGTACCACGCTCATCTGTACAACCAATAGTACACAAGTATATGGGACCACGCAGCCATCATACCACTCAGGAAGGAGATGCGTTCTGTCTCCTAGAGATTAACATACTTTGGGTCGAAAAGTGCAAATCAATCCCATAACAACAGCAAAGGACCTTGTGAAGATGCTGGAGGAAACAGGTACAAAAGTATCTATATCCACAGTAAAATTAGTCCAATATCGATATAACCTGAAAGGCCGCTCAGTAAGGAAGAAGCCACTGCTCAAAAACCACCATAAAAAAAGCCAGAATATGTTTTGCAACTGCATATGGGGACAAAGATCGTACTTTTTGGAGAAATGTCCTCTGGTCTGATGAAACAAAAATAGAACTGTTTGGCCATAATGACCATCGTTATGTTTGGAGGAAAAAGGAGGAGGCTTGCAAGCCGAAGCACACCATCCCAACCGTGAAGCACGGGGGTGGCAGCATCATGTTGTGGGGGTGGCAGCATCATGTTGTGGGGGTGCTTTGCTGCAGGAGGGACGAGTGCACTTCACAAAATAGATGGCATCATGAAGTAGGAAAATTATGTGGAAATATTGACGCAACATCTCAAGACATCAGTCAGGAAGTAAAGCTTGGTCACAAATGGGTATTCCAAATGGACAATGAACCCAAGCATACTTCCAAAAGTGTGGCAAAATGACTTAAGGACAACAAGGTCAAGGTATTGGAGTGGCCATCACAACGCCCTGACCTCAATCCTATAGAAAATTTGTTGGCAGAACTGAAAAAGAGTGTGCGAGCAAGGAGGCCTACAAACCTGACTCAGTTACACCAGCTCTGTCAGGAGGAATGGAACGACATTCACCCAACTTATTGTGGGAAGCTTGTGGAAGGCTACCCAAGTTAAACAATTTTAAGGCAATGCTACCAAATACTAATTGAGTGTATGTAAACTTCTGACCCACTGGGAATGTGATGAAAGAAATAACGTTAATTTCAGTCTTACCCTGGCAAATTTTATGTGTCTAAAATTGTTTAGTAACAGGTTATGGTGTGTTGTATGTCTGCCTTAGGCATTTCATCACTTTACCTAAAGCGATTAAATATGACTGTATAGTGGTTTATAGGTATGCTACAACACACCATAACAAAGATCATGACTCAGTAATAAGGATGTGCTGCTTGTTGACAAAAACTTTAGAAATGCATCACACTGATGGTCATTATAATGCTCTTTGATCCTTGAGGAAAAGTTGACCAGAAATGATGATGCACTGTGTTGCTGTACATTATAAGTTATTATGATTATACTTGGATTGCATTAGTAGTATTGTTATATGGAATTATGGCTCTATATGATTATTACTCTGTCCTAGTGCATTACTATTATTCTTAATATTTACATGTGGTTGTTTATTTACCTGCGTTGAAGTCACTCTGGATAAAAGCGTCTGCTAAATGACAAATGTAAATGTGAAAATGTAAGGTTGCAAAACATGCTGGGTATTATTCTAAAACGATCCTCCCCCCTAAAATTGTAATCTGAATTTGACATTTTCAGTCATCACTGCTGTTATGTTGCTTCAGTTGATTTGACTTCTTGGTTGTCAATTTCTAACACGAAACCCAAACCGGCTGCGTGCGTGCGCCATCGTGCAGAGGTGTATTTTGTCCTCCCACACCAAACGCAATCATGACACGCAGGTTAAAATATCAAAACAAACTCTGAACCAATTAGATTCATTTGGGGACAGGTCGAAAAGCATTAAACATGTATGGCAATTTAGCTGGCTAGCTTGCAGTTGCTAGCTAACTTGTCCTATTTAGCTAGCTTGATGTTGCAAGCTAATTTATCCTGGGATTTAAACATTGAGTTGTTATTTTACCTGAAATGCACAAGGTCCTCCTCTCTCTCCTCCTTCCAGGGTTTTTCTTCTCTTGACTTTATATTGCGATTGGCAACTTTCATAAATTAGGTGCATTACCGCCACCGACCTCATTCATCTTTCAGTCACCCACATGGGTATAACCAATGAGGAGATGGCACGTGGGTACCTGCTTCTATAAACTAATGAGGAGATGGGAGAGGCAGGACTTGCGGCGCGATCTGCATCACAAATAGAACTGACTTCTATTTTAGCCCTGGGCAACGTAGATGCGCACGAGCAGTGGGTGCAATTATTTAATAATATAGATTTCTCAATTTATTTTGTAACACTCGCGCACGCGACATGAGCTATGTAGTCAGCCTGTAAGTTGGGTAAACACAGTTATTTGCTAATTCAATTTGATTTAATACGTCACCTCAACTTTAAAAAAAAAATACAACAAATTTGGTTGATTTAGCTAGATAAAATGAGTGAATCTCTCTCTCTCATTTATAGGAAGGACATTGACCTCATCCCGTCAGTTGAGGATGCCTGGTCATTCTTTAAAAGCAACTTCCTCACCATTTTAGATAAGCATGCTCCGTTCAAAAAATGCAGAACTAAGAACAGATATAGCCCTTGGTTTACTCCAGACCTGACTGTCCTCGACCAGCACAAAAATATCCTGTGGCGGACTGCAATAGCATCGAATAGTCCCCGCGATATGCAACTGTTCAGGGAAGTCAGGAACCAATACACGCAGTCAATCAGGAGAGCTAAAGCCAGCTTCTTCAGGCAGAAGTTTGCATCCTGTAGCTCCAACTCCAAAAAGTTCTGGGACACTGTGAAGTCCATGGAGAACAAGAGCACCTCCTCCCAGCTGCCCACTGCACTGAGGCTAGGTAACACGGTCACCACCGATAAACTTCAACAAGCATTTCTCAACAGCTGGCCATGCCTTCCGCCTGGCTACTCCAACCTCGGCCAACAGCTCGCCCCCCCCCCCCCCCGCAGCTACTCGCCCAAGCCTCTCCAGGTTCTCCTTTACCCAAATCCAGATAGCAGATGTTCTGAAAGAGCTGCAAAACCTGGACCCGTACAAATCAGCTGGGCTTGACAATCTGGACCCTCTATTTCTGAAACTATCCGCCGCCATTGTCGCAACCCCTATTACCAGCCTGTTCAACCTCTCTTTCATATCGTCTGAGATCCCCAAGGATTGGAAAGCTGCCGCAGTCATCCCCCTCTTCAAAGGGGGAGACACCCTGGACCCAAACTGTTACAGACCTATATCCATCCTGCCCTGCCTATCTAAGGTCTTCGAAAGCCAAGTCAACAAACAGGTCACTGACCATCTCGAATCCCACCGTACCTTCTCCGCTGTGCAATCTGGTTTCCGAGCCGGTCACGGGTGCACCTCAGCCACGCTCAAGGTACTAAACGATATCATAACCGCCATCGATAAAAGACAGTACTGTGCAGCCGTCTTCATCGACCTTGCCAAGGCTTTCGACTCTGTCAATCACCATATTCTTATCGGCAGACTCAGTATCCTCGGTTTTTCGGATGACTGCCTTGCCTGGTTCACCAATTACTTTGCAGACAGAGTTCAGTGTGTCAAATCGAGGGCATGCTGTCCGGTCCTCTGGCAGTCTCTATGGGGGTGCCACAGGGTTCAATCCTCGGGCCGACTATTTTCTCTGTATATATCAATGATGTTGCTCTTGCTGCGGGCGATTCCCTCATCCACCTCTACGCAGACGACACCATTCTATATACTTCCGGCCCGTCCTTGGACACTGTGCTATCTAACCTCCAAATGAGCTTCAATGCCATACAACACTCCTTCCGTGGCCTCCAACTGCTCTTAAACGCTAGTAAAACCAAATGCATGCTTTTCAACCATTCGCTGCCTGCACCCGCACGCCTGACCAGCATCACCACCCTGGATGGTTCCGACCTTGAATATGTGGACATCTATAAGTACCTAGGTGTCTGGCTAGACTGTAAACTCTCCTTCCAGACTCATATCAAACATCTCCAATCAAAAATCAAATCAAGAGTCGGCTTTCTATTCCGCAACAAAGCCTCCTTCACGCACGCCGCCAAACTTACCCTAGTAAAACTGACTATCCTACCAATCCTCGACTTCGGCGATGTCATCTACAAAATTGCTTCCAACACTCTACTCAGCAAACTGGATGCAGTTTATCACAGTGCCATCCGCTTTGTCACTAAAGCACCTTATACCACCCACCACTGCGACTTGTATGCTCTAGTCGGCTGGCCCTCACTACATATTCGTCGCCAGACCCACTGGCTCCAGGTCATCTACAAGTCCATGCTAGGTAAAGCTCTGCCTTATCTCAGTTCACTGGTCACAATGGCAACACCCATCCGTAGCATGCGCTCCAGCAGGTGTATCTCACTGATCATCCCTAAAGCCAACACCTCATTTGGCCGCCTTTCGTTCCAGTTCTCTGCTGCCTGTGACTGGAACGAATTGCAAAAATCGCTGAAGTTGGAGACTTTTATCTCCCTCACCAACTTCAAACATCTGCTATCTGAGCAGCTAACCGATCGCTGCAGCTGTACATAGTCTATCGGTAAATAGCCCACCCATTTTTACCTACCTCATCCTCATACTGTTTTTATTTATTTACTTTTCTGCTCTTTTGCACACCAATATCTCTACCTGTACATGACCATCTGATCATTTATCACTCCAGTGTTAATCTGCAAAATTGTAATTATTCGCCTACCTCCTCATGCCTTTTGCACACAATGTATATAGACTCCCCTTTTTTTTCTACTGTGTTATTGACTTGTTAATTGTTTACTCCATGTGTAACTCTGTGTTGTCTGTTCACACTGCTATGCTTTATCTTGGCCAGGTCGCAGTTGCAAATGAGAACTTGTTCTCAACTAGCCTACCTGGTTAAATAAAGGTGAAATAAAAACACCTTTTGTTACGTTACAGCCTTATTCTAAAATGGAATAAATAGTTCCCCCCCCCCCCCCCCCCTCATCAATCTACACACAATACCCCATAATCACAAAGCAAAAGCAGGTTTTTGTCCCAAAGCCACTCCTGCGTTGTCTTGGCTGTGTGCTTAGGGTTGTTGTCCTGTTGGAAGGTGAACCTTTGCCCCAGTCTGAGGTCCTGAGTGCTCTGGAGTAGGTTTTAATCAAGGATCTCTCTGTGTTCTGCTCTGTTTAGTTTGATCCTGACTAGTCTCCCGGTCCCTGCTGCTGAAAAAAATCCCCACAGCATGATGCTGCCTTCACCATGCTTCACTGTAGGGATGTTGCCAGGTTTTATCCAGACATGATGCTTGGCATTCAGGCCAAAAGAGTTTATCAGACCAGAGAATGTTGTTTTTATGGTCTGAGAGTCCTTTAGATTACTTTTGGCAAACTTCAAGCAGGTTGTCATGTGCCTTTTACGGAGGTGTGCCTTCCGTCTGGCCACTCTAACATAAAGGCCTTATAGCTGGAGTGCTGTAGAGATGCTTGTCCTTCTGGAAAGTTCTCCCATATCCACAGTGGAACTCTGGAGCTCTGTTAGTGACCATCGGATTCTTGGACACCTCCCTGACCAAGGTCCTTCTCCCCGATTGCTCAGTTTGGCCGTGCGGACAGATCTAGGAAGAGTCTTGTTGGTTCCAAACTTCTTCCATTTAAGAATTATGGAGGCCACTGTGTTCCTCAGGACCTGCAATAATGAAGAAATGTTTTGGTACCCTGTGCATCCTGTCTCGGAGCTCTACAGACAATTCCTTCGACCTCATGGCTTGCTTTTACCTTTGACATGCACTGTCAACTGTGGGACCTTGTATAGACAGGTGTGCACCTTTCCAAATCATGTCCAATCAATTGAATTACCACAGGTAGACTCCAATCAAGGATGATCAATGGAAACAGGATGCACCTGAGCTCAATTTCTAGTCTCATATATTTCTGTTTTCAATTAAAATTTCTAAAAACCTGTTTTCACTTCGTCATTATGGGGAATTGTGTGTATTTTTTTTGTTTTTGAGTTTATTTTTTATAATTCATTTTAGAATAAGGCTGAAACATAATATTATGTGGAAAAAGGAAAGACGTTGGAATACTTTCAGAATTCACTGTATAGTGCACTACAGGCTCTGGTCCAAACTAGTGCACTACATAGAGAATAAAGTGCCCATTTGGAACATCCATTTTCTGGTGTCAGCAGAAAACCAGCTGAATCTGTGGAACCAGTGTGAGCTGTGAGGGAAATCTAGAAGAACTGTTGAGTACTGTTGAGATATAAACTGAGGACAGTGAGTTGTGATTTTTCCAGGCATTGGAAATTTCGAGGCGCTCTTGTCGTGAGGAAAGCCAGGAAATGTGATACGGTGTGTGAAGGGCTCTCTCTGTTCGCGGTAAACGTCACACACACATACTGTACTCTACTGTACCTGTTGAGGTTTGTTTAGAGTCAGGGCTGGCAGGGTTGAAAAGAGTCCATAGGGAGGGACAGGAATGGAAAGGTGGAAGAGAAGTAGAGGGATAATGGGGAGGGGGGATAGAAGGCTGAGGCGTAAAGGTAGAAGATGGAGTAGGGTGTGTGTGTATAAAGGGAAGATTAGAGTGAGGGAGGGGTGGCAATGGAAAGGTAGAGGATGGGAGTGTGGAGGAAAGGAAGGACAGAGTGAGGGGGGAAGTGATGGAAAGGTGGAGGGGGGAGGATTGAGAGTGTAGGGGGGCTGAGGGTGAGGGAGGGATAGGTTTCCTCTTTCGAAACTGACTGAACACTCTGCTGTTTGTCCCTACAAGACAAGGCTACGTTCATACACACACTGACGGTTAGTAAGGCATTTAGAAAAAAATATTATGCTCACACACACACACAAGATAAGATGGCGCTGTATTGTATGGTTACAGTCTTGCAGGCTCCGACCGTGAAAGGGGCAGGAGAGCGAGCGTATTGGTGAGACCAAGGTGAAGGGAAAACCGCCCACCACATCGGTCCATTTTACAGGCCAATGTTCAGTCACCCAATAACAAGATGGATGACATTCGGTCACGTATTTGCCCACAAATAGACATTCGTAATTGCAATATCATCTGTTTCACTAAAACTTAGATCTCAAATAAGTCACTCCCCATGGCTTCCACTCTCAACAAATTGTTCACGCACCCCGAGGAACAAGACTTTGGCTTCAGGGAAATCCAGAGGGGATGTGTTTGTTTCTACATCAACATCAGATGGGGTGCAGACTCTAGCGTAGTGACGGTCTCATCCTACTGTTCACCCGACTTGGAATACCTGATGGTCAAATGTCGACCCTTCTATCTCCCGAGAGAGTTTTCATCTGTTATAGTCACAGTTTCTTATATCCTACCTCAGGCCAACACTGCACTGGCTCTCAATGATTTGTACGAATCTCTAAACAAGCAGGAAACTGCGCACCCAGAGGCTGGTCTGATTGTATCTAGGGATTTTAATGCTGCGTCACTGAAATAAGCGATGTCAAACTTTTACCAATAAGTCTCCCTTTCCACGAGAGGCGCTAAAGTTTTAGACCACTGTTACACGGCACACTAGCAAGCTTACAAAGCCCTCCTTCGGCAAATCAGATCACGATACTGCTACTTCCTGTTTACATTCAAAAGCTCAAGCAGGATGTACCCTTGATTGAGAAATGGTCCATTGAAGCAGAGGCTAGGTTACAAGACTGCTTTGCTTGCACGGACTGAAATAGGTTCCGGGACTCCGCCGATGACATTGACTAGCCTATGACCTCCGTCACTGGCTTCATTAGAAAGTGCATTGACAATGTTGTCCCCACAGTGAAAGTTAGCTGCTTTCCCAACCAGAAACCCTGGATTAATATTGAGATACCTGTCAAGCTAAAGGACAGGGCCGACGCACATGAGGTTTACAGTCGGGGCCAAATGTTTTGAGAATGACATAAATATTAATTTTCACAAAGTCTGCTGCCTCAGTTTGCATGATGGCAATTTGCATATACTCCAGAATGTTATGAAGAGTGATTAATTGCAAAGTCCCTCTTTGCCATGCAAATAAACTGAATCGCAAAAAAAACATTTCCACTGCATTTCAGCCCTGCCACAAAAGGACCAGCTGACATCATGTCAGTGATTCTCTCATTAACACAGGTGTGAGTGTTGACAAGGATAAGGCTGGAGCTCACTCTGTCATGCTGATTGAGTTTGATTATTAGACTGGAAGCTTCAAAAGGAGGGTGGTGCTTGGAATCATTGTTCTTCCTCTGTCAACCATGGTTACCTGCAAGAAAACATGTGCCGTCATCATTGCTTTGCACAAAAAGGGCTTCACAGGCAAGGATATTGCTGCCAGTAAGATTGCACCTAAATTAACCATTTATTGGATCATCAAGAACTTCAAGGAGAGCGGTTCAATTGTTGTGAAGAAGGCTTCAGTGCGCCCAAGAAAGTCCAGCAAGCTCCAGGACCGTCTCCTAAAGTTGATTCAGCTGCGGGATTGGGGCACCACCAGTACAGAGCTTGCTCAGGAATGGCAGCAGGCAGGTGTGAGTGCATCTGCACGCACAGTGAGGTGAAGACTTTTGGAGGTTGGCCTGGTGTCAGGAAGGGCAGCAAAGAAGCCTCTTCTCTCCAGGAAAAACATCAGGGACAGACTAATGTTCCGCAAAAGGTACAGGGATTGGACTGCTGAGGACTGGGGTAAAGTCATTTTCTCTGATGAATCCTCTTTCCGATTGTTTGGGGCATCCGGAAAAAAGCTTGTCCGGAGAAGACAAGGTGAGCGCTACCATCAGTCCTGTGTCATGCCAACAGTAAAGCATCCTGAGACCATTCATGTGTGGGGTTGCTTCTCAGCCAAGGGAATTGGTTCACTCACAATTCTGCCTAAGAACACAGCCATGAATAAAGAATGGTACCAACACATCCTCCGAGAGCAACTTCTCCCAACCATCCAGGAACAGTTTGGTGACGAACAATGCCTTTTCCAGCATGATGGAGTACCTTGCCATAAGGCAAAAGTGATTACTAAGTGGCTCGGGGAACAAAACATTGATATTTTGGGTCTATGGCTAGGAAACTCCCCAGACCTTAATCCCATTAAGAACTTGTGGTCAATCCTCAAGAGGTAGGTGGACAAACAAAAACCTACATATTCTGACAAACTCCAAGCATTGATTATGCAAGAATGGGCTGCCTTCTGTCAGGATGTGGCCCAGAAGTTAATTGACAGCATGTCAGGGCGGATTGCAGAGGTCTTGAAAAAGAAGGGTCAACACTGCAAATATTGACTCTTTACATCAACTTCATGTAATTGTCAATAAAAGCCTTTGACACTTGTGAAATGCTTGTAATTATACTTCAGTATTCCATAGTAACATCTGACAAAAATATCTAAAGACATTGAGGCAGCAGACTTTGTGAAAATTAATATTTGTGTCATTCTCAAAACTTTTGGCCATGACTGAACAGTCGATGCCACGAGTACGTACAAGAAGTTCCTCTACGAGCTCTGCAGAGCCACCAAACACGCAAAAAGACAATACAGGAATAAGGTGAAATCCTACTACACCGACTCTGACGCTTGTCGCATGTGGCAAGGACTACATTCTATTATTGATTATAAAGGAGGACCTAGCCGTGAGCTACCCAACGATTGCTCTCTACCAGACGATTTGATCTCGCTGTCTGAGGCTGACTTTAGTAATGAATTTTTAAAGGTTAACACTCATAACGGTATTACAGGGCATGTCCACAGGACATGTCCACAGGGCATGTCCTGACCAGCTAGCAGGCGTCTTCACTGACATTTTCAACTTCTCCTTCTCCCAGTCTGTAATCCCCACGTTTCAAGCTGACTACCATCATTCCTGTTCCCAAAAACTCTAAGGCAATCTGCCACAAAGACTTCTGCCCTGTGGCACTCACATCTGTAATCATGAAGTGCTTAGAATGGCACACATCAACTACATCATTCCAGACACCCTGGACACAGACATTTGCATACCGCCACAACAGATCCACAGACAATGCGATCTCAATTGCAGGAACACTTATGTGAGAATGCTTATCGTCGACTACAGCTCAGCTTTCAACACCATAGTGCTGTCCAAGCTCGTCACCAAGCTCGGGACCCTGGGACTGAACACCTCCCTTGGACTTCCTGACGGGCTGACCCAAGATGTTGAGGGAAGGCAACAACACTTCCGCCACACTGACCCTCAACACAGGGACCCACCCAGGGGTGTGTGCTTAGCCTCCTCCTGTGCTCCCTGTTTACCTACACACATGGCCACACACGACTCCAAATCCATCAAGTTCGCTGACGACACGATGGTGGTTGGACTGATCACTAACGGCAATGAGACAGCCTACAGGGAGGAGGTCAGAGATCTGGCTGCGTGGTGTCAGGACAACAATCTCTCCCTCAACATCAGCAAGACCAAGGAGGAGCTTTTGGACTACAGGAAATAGATACAGTGGAGAGGGTCAAGAGCTTCAAGGTCCTCAGCATCCACACCACTTAACATGGTCATCTCACACAAGCACAGTCGTAAAGAAGGCACGACAGCACTTCTGCCCCCTCAGGAGACCGAAGAGATTTGGCATGGCACCTCAGATCCTCAGGAACTTTTACAGGTGGACCATCGAAAGCATCCTGACTGATTATATCACCACCTGGTAGGGCAACTGCTCTGCCCACAACCGCAAGGTGGTGCTGATGGCCCAGCGCATCACTGGGTGCGAGCTCTCCGCCATGAACTGTTCTCTCTGCTCTCATCTGGCAGGCAGTTTCTGAGCATCGGGATGTGGACCAGCGCTCCGAAAGAGTGTCTTTCCTCAGGCCATAAGACTGTTAAATAGCATAAAACTGTTGAATAGCTAACGATCCCTGCCCTCCCTCTCTCCCACAGACTATCTGCACTGACTACCTGCACGGACTCAGGTCTCTATCACTCAGCCACACACACCTAAACTGACACTCTTCACATTCACGCATACACACATACCCACATACTAACACACCTCAATCACTCCAGTACCACTGCATAGGGTTGCAAAGCCACCGGTAATTTACCAAAGTTACCAGAATCTTCAGTAATTTGGGTAATTAACACAACATCTATGGCAATCTATTGTAACTTTGGTAATTTATACTTCAATAAATGTATTCATATACAGTATAGTGTTCATTTATTATATCTGTGTCCATATTGTCCATGATTTTCTAGTAGATCGACCATATGGTTCAAGAGAAAATAGCCTATTTAATGAAAAAAGCATCTAATCAACAATGGAATTACCTCTGCAACTCTTCCAACTATTTCGTGCTGAATTCGTCATATTAAACACCAATGGTATTCACTAAGTTGAATGTTGATTTTTAGGATAATGTTTTACAGCTTTGTCATTATTATTATTGTATATTGTTTTATCTTAATTAATTCATTCATTTTACATTTGATAAAGGCACACAGAGGGCCAAAGATTATTGCAGACACCTGTGATAACCGGAAGTACCTAAAATGGCCACTTGATTGCGTGTGATAGATTACATAAAATCCTTGAAATATCCCAAAATCCTAGAAGTTTACTGGTAAACTTCAAAAGTTTCAATTAATATAACTTCCCTTTGCAACCCTACCCCTGCACATTGTAGTAACGCTACTGGCACTGCACTGAACTGTATATACTATAACACCTGTAACTGCATTCTCCTTTCTTTTCTTTTTTACTTCTCTCGCAGTTCACATTTGTTTTATTTGTTATCTATATTACTTCCTTTATTGTACATTTTTGGGAAAGAGCTCGCAAGATAAGCATGTCACTGTACTGTATCCTGTGCATGTGACAATACAACTTGAAACACACACACACACACACACACACACACACACTCTCTCTGGCCGGTAGTCGGGTGTTTAAGAAAAACACACACACTCTTTCACTCTCTGAGTGCACTCTTTGTGTAATGTGTCTCCTGTGCTATGGCGCTGGTTTGAGCTCTCAGCTGGCACTCTCCAGGCCTCCACACACACATGGGGTTGGCACGCCTTGCCCAGGAGACAGGGCAGACACTGGGGCATCTGTATGGAAGCAGCCAGTCCTGCTGGAGTCCTGGGCTGGACTGAACTGGACTTAGCTGACCGAGCGGGCGCACACACAAACTAAACATGGGGCCTTGTGGTGTGCAGAATTTCTTTTTTCTCCTCCAGTGAGAAATAAAATTAAAAAGCTGGTGGATAGGGGAAATAGTTGGTTTTTATATTGTATTTAAGGGTATGCCACAATTCAAAAAAGGTTAATAACTCATGTTATATTAGCATATACCAGTATACTAGTACAATGGCAAACATAAGTTAAAGCATGATCCTAAGGTTACTACAAGCTTCACTCAGTTGATCTATGTGTGTGCGAGCATGTGGGTGGAGTGGGATTTTTTGGAGTAGTGGCCACCTTTTGGTAACACGATAAAGCAAAAAAGAAATGTGTGTCTTTCAATTTTGTGAAAGCAAGGAAGAGTCCCTTTGCTAGTAGTAGCTATCTGGCATCCTGGCTAAAAATCTAGCACGATAACTAGCCTTTTTAGCTTCCCATGTAATAAAATATCAGATTTATACGGCCAGTGTAACCTAAAACATTATCCCAGTTTGATATGTTGCTTGTGTATTCATTCCCATATCAGCTAAACATAGAATGTCATCTTGTTTTGGTCATGGAGAAAAAAAAACACATGGCTAGCTAGCTGGCTACAGCAGGTTCTACCATTTCACAATAGTCTGTAATCACTAGTTATTACTTCTAAACAAAATACATTTTTGGGTGGATTCTGCAACACTCCTAATCTTGTGTCTGCATAGATCTTGTAGTAAGTTTAACATGACAGAAGCAGAGGGTGAGACAGGGACAGAGAGAGACACAGAGAGGTAAAGTGAATAACATAATGAGGTAGGTTGGGGTAGTAGCAAATAATCCCACTAAATCTACTAGAATGTTCTTTTAAACCACTGAGTAAACAAACAGAAGTAATTGTTGTAGCCAGAATCCCAGCTGTAAACCAGCGGCAACCCAAAGGGATTTAGCTGCGGCCCACCACTGGTTCTCCAATCCACCATTTGGTAAACACTGGTGTTAGAGTAAGAGAATGACTTTGTTAGTGGAACATGGCGTGCTTGAAACAGGCTAACGATAAAGGGATATTAAGATAAGAAGAGACAATGGGGATATATTTTCATACTACAGAAATTACCATAAACCTCAATATAATATGGCAGAGTGATTTAATTACAAACTTTTATTCAACAATGTACAATATAAAGAGGCAACTTTTTATTGTTTTACTTTTTTTTTAAACATAGTTTACTAAACTTTAGTCAGATTAAAACCTGCTTATAGTGCACATTATTGAAGAGAAGTTTCAAATGCTCACACTGCCAGGTTATAATAACGTTTATGATATTTTTGGGACATTGCACAATGCTTTTGCACTACATGTAAAGCATAGGATCACAGAGATTTAGGCTATATGTGTCTTTAATTGAAAATTCACATCAACAAATACCTTATGTTATTATTTTCTTACCATCATATCTAGTACAGCCACAACATTGTGAACTAGTATCCTTGTAGCAGTACAACATAAGATTCTAAAACCCTATGCTCCTTTACCCTACTGTTACTGGGTAGGTTGGGTTGTTGACATGTTTTGAACAGAAACAGCCTCATTGGCTCACATGTTCTGAGGCAGGAATCCATCCAATATTACATGTAATCCAATAATGCTGTATTTCATATCCTCAAGACCTGTGGAGCTAAGCCCTGAAGCCCCAGGGGGTATATCAGGGCTGGGAAGCCAGGGAGAGGCTCTCCGTCCTGGGGTAGAATTCCTCTGAGACCCCATGGAGCGGGCCGGTTGGTGGGAACACAATTGAGCCCTTCAGCTACAAGTAGGCTCTGGCTTTTTTTGGAGGACTTGACTCCCTATGGTACCCCTTCACCAGCCCATCTCTCTTCCTACACTCAGTCCTGGCCTCCAGCCATCCTCCCACTCAACGGTGATCAGGTTTGAGATTAACCTATAAGGGTAATTATGTTAAATGTGTGCTATATGATCCAAAACATGACCCTGCCTCCTTTGTGTATGTATGCCTGTCAGTGAATGCTTATCAGAGGAGGAAGGGGATGACTATCCTCCTCAGTGAATACAAGTTTTCCTTTTTAGATAAAAAATAATAAACTATACTAAATATATTAATGTCACCAAATAATTGATTAAAACACACTGTTTGCAATGAAGGTCTACATTGGCCTCAACATCACTCTCTGGGGTAGAACTATGGTGTTAGCCGGAGGACACATTAACCTATCAGAGCTTTTGCAGAATGAACTGACATGTTGTTGAACCAATCAAGTATCAGCTATCAGCTATAGCTAGCTAGCACTGCAGTGCATAACATGTGGTGAGTAGTTGACTCAAAGACAGAGAAAGACAATAGTTGAACAGTTAAAAAAAAAAAAAAAAAATCTTCAAACTGAAGGAGAAGAAAGAGACAGAGCTAGCTTTATTTTGTGTTATTTTTTTACTTTCACTTACCTAGCTAGCTGATGCAGCTAACAAAATTAGCCTACTCAAACACCTGGCTCAAACAGAGAGGGATGCTATGTTAGCTGGCTATGGCTATCCAACACTGGAACTCTTCCAAGGTAAACTTTTGTTTTTTCAATGTATTGCCACCAGGGCCCGCAGATGTAACTACTAAACTGCTTGCTGTACACTGTACTGCGTGATTGTAGCGGGTTTATTAACACGTTAGTTCTAGTAGCTAGCTATGTTGACTATGACGTTAGGTGGCAACGATGTAGGCTGTGTGTAGTGGTTAGAGTTTATGGTATGAAGGTTTTCGCCTGGTCAGAGACAACTGTTGTATGGTGCACTGAATCCACAAGTGAAGGAAAGATGTGAGAGGAGGAGAACACGTAGATTCGAGAAGGAATTATACAACTGCATCTAACTTAGATCAGCTAGATGGAGGCAAGAGTGTACAAGACGGTATTGAATGGGTCACTGTGTGGATTACATTTTTTTTATTTGTTTTATCTCGACCTGTTGTAGCAACCTCATGATTGGTATAGGGGAAATTTTAGTATCATGTAGTAGCCTAAACCTATCAATGTTACATTGAACTGGGTGAATGGAAAGTTAATTATAGCTCATCTTTAACGGCACCGACCACCACTGATACCTGTGTATGTGTGTGTGTCTCTGTGAGTTTCATAGTGTACATACATAGGGAAAAGTCATCAGCTACTGAATGAACCGTCTCCATGTGGTGGTTTAGGCCTACTCCACTCTGAACGTGGGCTGACAAATACCTTTTATAGATACTACTTCCATATGTACAGTGGTTCCTCAGTTAAAAGGTTTGAGATTATGCTGAAGTTTTTAGAGGTAATTTGTGGTTTAGTCCATTACCCTGCGTCACTACTTCATTGCTCCAGACCACCGCAGGGGGGAGTTAGAGCGCTGATTATGCTTTTGGTTCCCAAGGTGCTAATGTGTCTCTACCTGAATGAATGTTGTCAATGAATAGGCAATATAAACCAAACTGATAATTGTGCACAACTTCAAAACTTGAATTAACTGAATGATGAGGATGAAAAAGAAGAGTGATTGAATTTAGAAAAATAGTGTAAGAATTGCTCTTCCTCTATCCCGCGTGCACACACAAAAAAGAAAAGGTTTCGCATATTTCAAGACCTGAGATATTTAATGTAGGTCAAATCATATTAATTTGTATTTGTCACGTGCGCCAAATACAACAGGTTACCGTGAAAGGTGAAAGGTCTTCCTCTGACACCGCCTAGTATATAGGTCCTGGATGGGAGGAAGCTTGGCCCCAATGATGTACTGGGCCATACGCACTACCCTTTGTAGCGCCTTACGGTCAGAAGCCAAGCAGTTTTCATACCAGGCGGTGATGCAACCAGTCAGGATGCTGTCGATGGTGCAGCTGTAGAACTTTTTGAGGATCTGAGGACATATGCCAAATCTTTTCAGTCTTCTGAGGAGGAAAAGGTGTTGTCGTGCCCTCTTCACTACTGTCTTGGTGTGTTTAGACCATTATCATTTGTTGGTGATGTGGACACCAAGGAACATGAAACTTTCGACCCGCTCCACTACAGCCATGCCAATGTCAATGGGGGCCTGTTCGGCTCACCTTTTGCTGTAGTCCACGATCAGCTCCTTTGTCTTGTTCACATTGGTTGTTGTCCTGGCACCACACCACAGGTCTCTGACCTCCCTATAGGCTGTATCATCATTGTCGGTGATCAGGCCAACCATTGATGTGTCGTCAGCAAACGTAATGATGGTGTTTGAGTCGTGCTTGGCTACGCAGTTCTGGGTAGAAAGGGAGTACAGGACTAAGCACGCACACCTAAGGGTCCCAGTGTTGAGGATCAGTGTGGCAGATGTGTTGTTGCTTACCCTTACCACCTGGGGGCAGCCCATCAGGAAGTCCAGGATCCAGTTGCAGAGGGAGGTGTTTAGTCCCAGGGTCCGTAGCTTTGTGATGAGCTTTTTGGGCACTTTGGTGTTGAACACTAAGCTGTAGTCAATCAACAGCATTCTCACATGTTGCTTTTGTCCAGGTGGGAAAGGGCAGTGTGGAGTGCGATTGAGATTGTGTCATCTGTGGATCTTTTGGGGCGGTATGTGAATTGGAGTGGGTCTAGGGTTTCCGGGATGATGGTGTCGATGTGAGTCATGACCAGCCTTTCAAAGATCTTCATGGCTACCAATGTGAGTGCTATGGGACGGAAGTCATTTAGGCAGGTTACCTTCACTTTCTTGGGCACAGGGACTATGGTGGTCTGCTTGAAACGTTGGTATTACAGACTCGGACAGGGAGAGATGGAATATGTCAGTGAAGACACTTGCCAGTTGATCCGCGCATGCTCTTAGTACACGTCCTGGTAATCCGTCTGGCCCCGCGGTCTTGTGAATGTTGACCTGTTTACATATCTTGCTCCCATCGGCTATGGAGAGTGTGATCACATAGTCGCCCGGAACAGCTGGTGCTCTTATGTATGCTTCAGTGTTGCCTCGAAGTGGAGCATAAAAGGCTTGCGTCACTGGGCAGCTCGCAGCTGGGTTTCCCTTTGTAGTCCGTAATAGTTTGCAAACCATGCCATTTCTGAAGAACATCAGAGCTGGTGTAGTAGGATTCAATCTTTGTCCTGTATTGAATCTTTGCCTGTTTTATGGTTTGTCTGAGGGCATAGCGGGATTTCTTATAAGTGTCCGGATTAGTGTCCCGCTGCTTGAAAGAGGCAGCTCTAGCCTTTAGCTCGGTGTGGATGTTGCCTTTAATGGCTTCTGGTTATGATATGTACGTACGGTCACTGTGGGGATGACGTTGTCGATACACTTATTGATGAAGCCAGTGACTGAGGTGGTATACTCCTCAACGCCATTGGATGAATCCCTGGACATATTCCAGTCTAGCAAAACAGACCTCTGGTTGAGATATGTACGCACGGTCACTGTGGGGATGACGCCATCGATGCACTTATTTTTATTTTATTTTACCTTTATTTAACCAGGTAGGCCAGTTGAGAACAAGTTCTCATTTACAACTGCGACATGGCCAAGATAAAGCAAAGCAGTGCGACACAAACAACAACACAGAGTTACACATAAACAAACGTACATAGGCATTGAGTGATGATGAGAGAGGTTTTGTCTTTAGAGGCACCAATTAAGACAGGTGAGGTCACTGCATGTGTGGGGGGTGGAATAAAAGGGTCCGGTGTAAAGGTTCAGAGCTTGCGGTAGGAATCCGGAGATGTGGTAGAGAAAAAGCAGTCCGATATGCTCTGGGTTGATATTGCGCTGTGCAGACTGGCAGGTATTGACCGAACTGAGTCTTGCTGGTGTCCGAGTTAACTGTGAAGACCGCTAGCAGTGGCTAACTGGCTAGTTTGCTGTCCAGCTCCTGATGGGGGTTCCGGTTCTAGAGTATAAAAATAGCAGAACCGTACCACATTGGGTGGGGCGGGTTGCAGGAGAGTATACAGTGGGGCAAAAAAAATATTTAATCAGCCACCAATTGTGCAAGTTCTCCCACTTAAAAAGATGAGAGAGGCCTGTAATTTTCATCATAGGTACACTTCAACTATGACAGACAAAATGAGAAAAACTGTTTGAGGTTGTGGACAGGTGTCTTTTATACTGATAACAAGTTCAAACACGTGCCATTAATACAGGTAACAAGTGGAGGACAGAGGAGCCTCTTAATGATGAAGTTACAGGTCTGTGAGAGCCAGAAATCTTGCTTGTGACCAAATACTTATTTTCCACCGTAATTTGCAAATAAATTAATTAAAAATCCTACAATGTGATCCTACAATCCTAAAATGTCTGGATTTTTTTTCTAATTTTGTCTGTCATAGTTGAAGTGTACCTATGATGAAAATTACAGGCCTCTCTTATCTTTTTAAGTGGGAGAACTTGCACAATTGGTGGCTGACTAAATATGTTTTTGCCCCACTGTATGTAAATAAGGTATTTCTACTTTTTACTTTTAGTACGTTTACAAAAATGTATGAAACTGTTTTTTATTTCTCATTATGTGGTATTGTGTGTGTGTAGATGAGGAAAAAACATAATTTAATACATTTTAGACTAAGGAAGTAATAAAACAAGATGTGGGAAAAGTCAAGGGATCTGAATACTTTCCAAATCCACTGTATAATTTCACTGAAAGACTAATATTGTCACCCATCACACTATTCTTGATTTAATATTTTCTCTACATATACTAAATAATACATGTGAGAAATTTGTTTTGATTTACAATGGACTGTTATTATGCACCTGTCTCGAGACAGGGGCAGTGGGAAAATGCAGGATGCTTTCCCTGTTGTTCATTTTTTAATACATTTTTTATTTAACCTTTATTTAACTAGGCAATTCAGTTAAGAACAAATTCTTATTTTACAATGATGGCCTACCCAATTGTGCGCCGCCCTATGGGACTCCTGATCACGGCCGGGTGTGATACAGCCCGGAATCAAACCAGGGTCTGTTGTGATGCCTCTAACACTCTGATGCAGTGCCATAGACTGCTGCGCCACACTTTTCATGCCAGCCAGTTATGCTATACTTCTGTTGTAAAGATAAACAATGTGCTTAATATTAGGAAAGTTGAGAAATAAATATAGTAGGCCTAGTCTATAGAAAGCTGATGGGATCCTCCTCTTTTTAGTAGAGGCCGTTGCTTTGTTTCCTCGCGCAATTGCTTAACCTATAGAAATGTTGCGCAACATGAGCTTATGGGCTCTCATGAAGTGTTCGATTAGATTTTCGATTACATTTGCATTGATGTCCTAGTAATTAGAGGGACAATAGATAGATGCTGAATACCAGGCAGTTAGAAAGTTTGGTAGGCTGCTAATGACCATCAGCAGCATCAGAGCTTGTAGAAGCCTAATTACCTTGACTAAACTTTCACATGGAATTTGACTGCCTTCATGTCTCGTGTCCGCCGGTGTGGTGGTAATACGGTCACCGCAACAGCCCTAATCTCACCTTCACCCTCACCATCTCCCTGTGTCTCTCTCCTAGGTGACCTGGTGTCCAGAGCCATGCACCACATGCAGCGGTTGAGCTCCGTACGCCCGGGGCTCAGCCCGGCCCGCCACACCCGGCCCCAACAGATTGTCTCCTGGTTGCCCGACGCCCTCCACACCCTCTACTACTTCCTCCGCTGCCCACAGATGGAGTCCATGGAGAACCCCAACCTAGACCCACCCAGGATGGCCCTCAGCAAGGAGAGGTAGGGGTTATATGGATGTTTATACACACACACACACGCACACACAGAGACACACAGTTCATACACACACTCTTTCTTTCTCTCTCTGTGCACTTCACAAAATAGATGGCATCATGAGGGAGGATAATTATGTGGATATATTGAAGCAACATCTCAAGACATCAGTCAGGAAGTTGAAGCTTGGTCGCAAATGGGTCTTCCAAATGGACAATGACCCCAAGCATACTTCCAAAGTTGTGGGAAATGGCTTAAGGACAACAAGGTCAAGGTATTGGAGTGGCCATCACAAAGCCCTGACCTCAACCCTATAGAAAATTTGTGGGCAGAACTGAAAAAGCGTGTGCGATCAAGGAGGCCTACAAACCTGACTCAGTAACACCAGCTCTGTTAGGAGGAATGGGCCAAAATTGTGGGAAGCTTGTGGAAGGCTACCCAAAACATTCAACACAAGTTAAACAATTTAAAGGCAAAGCTACCAAATACTAATTGAGTGTTTTGTAAACTTCTGACCCACTGGGAATGTGATGAAATAAATAAAAGCTGAAATAAATCATTCTCTCTGCTATTATTCTGACATTTCACATTCTTAAAATTAAGTGGTGATCCTACCTGACCTAAGACAGGGATTTTTTAATAGGATTAAATGTTAGGAATTGTGAAAAGCTGAGTTTAATTGTAGTTGGCTAAGGTGTATGTAAACTTCCGACTTCAACTGAAGATGCAGAAAAACAAAAATAAACATGTGTCTGTGACTGACACTGTTTAATTAAGAACTGAGAATAGGCGAAGTTGGCTAACCACAGTTTTTTCTTACACAGCTCACATTCACCAAGTACATCACTTTATTAAAGAGCTCTTATCAACTTGTCACAAACTTCCTGTGAACCCCTCCTCTTCCCACCAACCATTCACAACGGAGTCTACAAGGTTCTTATTCAGGTGCTAATGCTAGGTAGGGGGTACAGGTAGTCGTTACAGGTGTAAGTGTTAGTCTTGGAGAACTGTGGACTATTTGAAAGATGTGAATAAGAGAAAGGGTTAGTGTATTTAAGAGGCGCTAATGGGTTTTAACCCTGTCAGTGGCTCTTTTCATCTCTTATGGCTGGCTTCTCGGCTTTGAGGTTGGGGTCAAGGTAATTGTATGTTTTTAGACATAGTTATCTCATTGGTAGTGTCTGATTAGTTTATTGGTAGTGTCTGAACAGTTGTAGGCCTATAGCTGATTTGTGAGAGATTAGAGGTTCCATGACCATGTTAATGAACTGAATGGTGTGTGCTCATTGGACATTTCTCATCTGGTTTTGCCTCAGGACTCAAATTAAACCTGGTTGTCTCAGTCACGACCCAATATCACACTGTGGAAAACCCCCCGCCAAAATGCAGTCTGGGAAACTATTTTTAATGCTATATTGATTGTAAATGTAGGAAGTATATGACAAGATAACACTTTTTTTATGAAGATTGTTAGTTATTTCACTGGTTTAAGACTACAAAATCAACCAAAATGTGCTGATAATAGTCTGTGTTGATAATACTGTTATTGAAGAAAGATAGTTTTCAGAGATTAAATAAGTAAATGTAGGCATTTTCTACACACTTTCTACCTCGTTTTAGTCATTTAGGTTCAGACGAAATAAATACAAATAAGAGAATCACTGCTCAAATAGCCCCTGTAGAGCAGGGGTTCTCTCTGGAAATTACTGCTTGTGTTGTACGTATGCCAGTGACAACAGGGCGTGGACTAGGACTGACTCACTACTGATTCCACTATTTCCTGTCCTACAGTAAGATGTGATAAAAAGCTGTATAAATATCAGCTTACGTAGCTCATGTGGTCATTATGAAACTACACGTCGGTTCCCTTAGGTTGGTTCTCCAGGGTTCATGGAAATGTTACGGAAGTAATTGGTGAAATTAAAAAGACAATGTTTTGAACCTGCTACATTTTAGGGAGGTGTGTTCACATGCACATCTTCATACAGTACCAGTCAAAAGTTTGGAAAGACCTACTCATTCAAGGGTAATTCTTTATTTGACTATTTTCTACATTGTAGAATAACAGTGAAGATGTCAAGACTATAAAATAACACATATGGAATCATGTAGTAACCAAAAAAGTGTTAAACAATTCAAAATATTTGAGATTCTTCAAAGTAGCCACCCTTTCTTTGTCTTGATGACAGCTTTACACACTTGGCATTCTATGAACCAGCTTCATGAGGTAGTCACTTGGAATGCATTTGAATTAACAGGTGTGCCTTGTTAAAAGTTAATTTGTGGAATTTCTTTCCTTCTTAATGCGTTTGAGACAATTAGTTGTGTTGTGACATGGTAGGGGTGGTATACAGAAGATGGCCCTGTTTGGTAATAGACCGAGTCTGTAGTATGGCAAGAACAACTCAAATGAGCAAAAAGAAACGACAGTCCGTCATTACTTTAAGACATGACGGTCAGTCAATATGGAACATTTCAAGTACTTCGTAAGTTTCTTCAAGTGCAGTTGCAAAAACCATCAAGCGCTTTGCTGAAACTGGCTCTCATGAGGACCACCACAGCAAGGGAAGCCCCGGAGTTACCTCTGCTGCAGAGGTTAAGTAAATTAGAGTTAGCTGCACCTTAAATTGCAGCCCAAATAAATACTTCACAGAGTTCAAGTAACTGACACGTCTAGGGTTGCACATTTTGGGGAATATTCAGAGGTGGAAACTTTCTGTGGGAATTAATGGAAAAAATGGGAATTAACGGAAATATTTGCAAATTAATATTAATACCATTTAAATGTAGATGTTTTTTGCATTGGATATATTTACCATATCATATGGAGACAAAAACAGAAACCTTTTACCTTATCATAAGTAGACATAATTACAAATTATTCAACCCTTCAAATAGAAATAAAAAAACGATTTAGTTACAAATTTAACTGTTATTAAATGAGTTGACTCTTCACGTGATAATTTCACTGAACAACAAAAGAAAGGGAATATTGAATGATCCCAATGATCCATCGCATCTCCCAAAAACGTTTTCAACATACATCTGTAAAATGATAGTCTAGAAACTTAAGCTTTGGTTGTCTTCCTCTCAGACGTCCATGTCTTCTCCCTGAACTTCCTCAATGAACATCTCTTAAACATCAGACTCTGAGGCCTCATCTTCATTGTCATTTTCCAACCTTGTTGAGGATGGCTCATTGCCAGGCTCAAAAAGCCTCAAATTTGCCCGGATGGCCATCACATTTAATTTTTTTTACCCCCTTTTTCTCCCCAATTTCGTGGTGTCCAATTGTTGTAGTAGCTACTATCTTGTCTCATCGCTACAACTCCCGTACGGACTCGGGAGAGACGAAGGTTGAAGGTCATGCGTCCCCCGATACCCAACCCAACCTACCTGCTTCTTAACACAGCGCGCATCCAACCCGGAAGCCAGCCGCACCAATGTGCCGGAGGAAACACTGTGTACCTTGCAACCTTGGTTAGCGCGCACTGCGCCCGGCCCGCCACAGGAGTCGCTGGTGCGCGATGAGACAAGGACATCCCTACCGACCAAGCCCTCCCTAACCCGGATGACGCTAGGCCAATTGTGCGTCGCCCCATGGACCTCCCGGTCGCGGCCGGTTACGACAGAGCCTGGGCGCAAACCCAGAGTCTCTGATGGCACAGCTGGCCCTTAACCACTGCGTCACCCGGGAGGCCCGGCCATCAATTTTTCAACCCTTGTATTGGTCAGCCTGTTGCGTGCTTTGGTGTGTGTGTTCCCAAACAAGAACCAGTTGCGCTCTGAGGTGGCTGATGTTGGTGGGATTTGGAGGATGATGGAGGAAACATGGGAAAGAGCCTCAGATCCACAAAGTCCCTTCCACCAGGTGGCTGATGATATATGTTGGCACATTGCCATATTGCATCTCCATCCCAAAGCCCTTGCTAGGAAGTGTACTTCGCCAGACTGCCAAGAACCTTGCTCTCATTCAGGCCAAGGTGGTGAGACATGGTAGTGATGACACCACAGGCCTTGTTGATCTCTGCACCAGACAGGTTGCTCTTGCCAGCATACTTGGGGTCCAACATGTACGCTGCAGCGTATATGGGCTTCAGGCAGAAGTCTTCATGCTTTTTTATGTATTTCAGAATTGCAGTTTCCTCTGCTTGGAGCAAGAGTGAAGTGGGCAGGGCAGTACGGATTTATTCTCTTAAATCTGCAAGAAGAGTCTGAACATCAGACATGATGACAACACCACCCCAACGGGTGTTGCTGGGCAGCTTCAATGTGGTGCTCTTATTCTTCTCACTTGGCTTGATGAGGTAGATTTCTGCTATAACTTGATGACCCTTCACATACCTAACCATTTCCTTGGCTCTCTTGTAGAGTGTATCCATTGTTTTCAGTGCCATGATGTCCTTCAGGAGCAGAGTCAGCCAATGGAGTCAGCTTCATGAGCAGCACAGCCAATGGGTGTGATGTGAGGGTAGGACTCCTCCACTTTTTTAGACCAAGCAGCCTTCATGTTCACAGCATTGTCTGTCACCAGTGCAAATATCTTCTGTGGTCCAAGGTCATTGATGACGGCCTTCAGCGCATCTGCAATATAGAGGCCGGTGTGTCTGTTGTCCTTGTGTCTGTGCTCTTGTAGAATACTAGTTGAGGGGTGGAGATTATGTAATGAATTATTCCTTGCCCGGAAACATTTAACCACCCATCAGAGATGATTGCAATACAGTCTGCTTTCTTTATGATTTGCTTGACCTTCACTTGAACTCTGTTGAACTCTGCATCAAGCAACTTAGTAGATAAAGCTGGGCAAGAACATTCAAAAATCTCTTCCAATACACATTTACTGTGAGCATCAGACGTGAACCAGTTGCATACACAGCTCGATCAAGACATTCATCAGCATTTCTCTGACTACGTTCCTCCATTGAGTCAAAAAACCTTGATTCCTGGAGGACCATGAGCTGTTGCTATCGATAAGGTGTAGGATTCATCATTTTCACCTCAAATAGATGTAGAGGGACTTTTGTCAGAGGTTGCTTGTTGTGAGCAATGAGGGAACTTTATGCACTTGTCCAGATGATTCTGCATATTTGTTGCGTTCTTCACATGATTTGGCACAATATTTGCAATTGTACACAGCTTTTCCTTCTATATTAGCTGCAGTGAAATGTCTCTCCTCATCAGATAGTGCCCGTGGCATTTTCCTGTAAAGATTAGAAAAAAATGAGTAAAAATACCTTTCCACGTGCAGATAAATAGTTAAGCAGTTAGATTAAACAATTCCTTAGTAAAATAAATGTTTTAAAATGAAACATTTATAGAGACAGGTCAATTAACACTCCTCAGTTAGCAGACTCAAGCAAGCTAAACCCATATGGTAGCAAAAACTAGTTATTTAAACACACTTTGCTGTAGGCTACTATTTACTAATGAACAAAAAAGCTTTTATGTCACATTACATATATTCACTCCACTCAGTATTGTAATCAAAACTTACCAGAAAGCATGTAGTCCTTGGCTCAGACAGTGTAGTAGTGTGGGCTCAATAGCATCTCATTAGTGTGCAAGATCTTGAGAATCAGCTGTACATGTGATGGAAGGGTGCACTGCACATGTAATGGAAGAATTTACTGTGCATGCAGAGGGTTGCAATTCCATTGAATTGGGGATAGTTTAGCCAAAATATGCCACAAGATATAGAATTGCCTTATGTGTATCCCACTACAAAGGTTCACTGTTATAAGCTAACTTTTTTGATGACTTTAAGCAAAATTCCCCAAAATCCCGGGCTTAACATCCCATGAAGAATTTCAGAAATTTACAAGAAAGTTTGCAACCCTACACACATCTCAACATCAACTGTTCAGGTGAGACTGCTTGAATCAGGCCTTCAAGGTCAAATTTCTACAAAGAAACCACTACTAAATGACACCAATAATAAGAAGAGACTTCCTTGGGCCAAGAAACACGAACAATGAACATTAGACTGGTGGAAATCTGTCTTTTCGGTCTGATGAGTCCAAATTTGAGGTTTTTGGTTCCAGCCACTGTGTCTTTGTGAGATGCAGTGTATGTCAACAGATGATCTCCGCATATGTGGTTCCCACCGTGAAGCATGGAGGAGGTGGTGTGGGGGTGCTTTGCTGGTGACACTGTCAGTGATTTATTTACAATTCAAGGGAAACTTAACCAGCATGGCTACCACAGCATTCTGCATTGATATGCCATCCCATCTGGTTTGCACCTAGTGGGACTATGATTTGTTTTTCAACAGGACAATGACCCAAAACACACCTCTAGGCTATTTAAGGGCTATTTGACCCAGAAGGAGAGTGATTTAGTGCTGCATTAGATGACCTGGCCTCCACAATCACCCATCCTCAACCCAATTGAGATGGTTTGGGATTAGTTGGACCGCAGAGTGAAGGAAAAGCAGCCAACATGTGTTCAGCAAATGTGGGAACTTCTTCAAGACTGTTGGAAAAGCATTCCACATGAAGCTGATTGAGAGAATGCCAAGTGTGTGCAAAGCTGTCATCAAGGTAAAGGATGGCTACTTTGAAGAATCTCAAATCTAAATGATATGCGTGCGTGCGTGAGGTTCAGGATAAATTTCTCCTGTATATTCAAGGGTTAATGACACACTTGTGAGTTATGTTATGGTGAGCTGTGTAAAGGTATCTATGCACTCTTGCATACAAAGTGGATGCTGCTCTCACTCACTAGTCACTAGTGTTTTTAGGCATGTCAATCTCCGAGTTGCTCACACTGATTGAATCAATGTTGTTTTGAAATCATTTCAATACAATTTTGCTGAACAAATGTGGAATAGATGTTGAATTGATGTCTGTGCTTAGTGGGCTGTGTGTGTTTTTCATTTGAGTTTGATTGTATATGCATCCAAGGGAATGTTTGTGTTTGGTTATGGTAGGAGCGGCATGTGTGTGTGTTTGTGTGTGCGCTTCTTGACTAGGGTTGCTGGGAACCTTCTACATTTACCAGGAAACGACCCGAATTTTGGTATCTCAAGGATTTTATGTAATATATCACAAGACATCTAGTGGCTCTTTTGGGTACTTCAGATTATCACAGGTGTCTGTAAAGCTGTAAAACATTATCCTAAATATAAACCATCAACTTGGTGAATACCATTGGTGTTTAGAATGAGGGTGTCAGCATGAAATCTCCTTTTAAGGTTATTTTTTTTCTTTTTACAAACTTTTATTTATTTTACAATGTCAATATGTATTTGTTGTGAATGTTTTGGCATCAAACCGGTGGCAGTTGTGAAAAGTCAATAGTTGGACGAGTTAATTGAAAATAATGCCATTGTTGATTAGATTCTTTTTGGATTAATTAGGCTATTTTCTCTTGAACCATATGTTCTATCTACTAGAAAGTCATGGACAATAATGACACAGAAATAATAAATTAACACTATATATGAATATATTTTTTACAAAGTTATTCAAGTATAAATTACCAAAGTGAGACAAGGCCGAGTATAGCCCACGAAGATCTTCCCCAAGGCACGAACCCGAGAGGGGCGCCAAACCCGGACAGGAAGATCACGTCAGTGACTCAACCCACTCGAGTGACGCACCACTCCTAGGGACGGGATGAAAGAGCACCAGTAAGCCAGTGACTCAGCCCCCGTAAAAGGGTTAGAGGCAGAGAATCCCGGTGGAGGGGAACCGGCCAGGCAGAGACAGCAAGGGCGGTTTGTCGCTCCAGTGCCTTTCCGTTCACCTTCACACCAGACTACACTCAATCATAGGACCTACTGAAGAGATGAAAGAGCAAATATGCTCTTCTCAGAAAAGAACACCACACACAACTCTCCATTCCACCAGACCTCTACGTGTGTGTGTGTGTGTGTGTGTGTGCGTGTGTGTGTGAGAGATGGGAGGTACAATTAGTATCTGACAATAATTATAGTGTGATGCCACCATAATGTTCCCTCGCTCTCTTTCTCTCACTCTCTCTTGGTTTCATTCACTCACTCACTCACTCACTCACTCACTCACTCACTCACTCTCTCACTCTCTTTCTAGAAACCTCCATTAACATTTTGTTGTAAACTCTAACCACAACTCTGTGTGGACCAAGACATCAGACATTTGAGCAGAACCTAACTCAACTCAACACGTCTTATCACAGGAACATACTTAATTCAACGTTCAACAGACAATGCCATGAAAGCATTGTGTTAATATGTGTGTGTTTTGTGTGCGTCTGTTACAAGTGTGTGTGAGGGCATGTGTGTGCGCATTCTTTCGTACATGTGTGGTATATTTTAATGACACCGAGTCATCCCACTAAATATATTTAATGTAAACAACAACTTTCATCAGTGAGAGATGTTAATGACAATTTACTTTACCCTTTCTTTACCTCTCCCTTCCCAGACCAATATTTTCTGCTTCCAAAGAATGAGTAATTCGACTCCCCAGACCACCCTAAACACACACACCCAGACACACACATGCAGACACACACATGCAGACACACGCACACACATGCTCTAGCTGTAGAAAGTGGCTGTCTAATTGGACAATGTGTAGTGATGATACAAAGTGGGGAGATAATGTTGCCCCTAAACACTGATACAAGGTCAGATATTTTCCATTTTGTAGTGTTTACATTTATGCGTGGAAGCAAGATAATATGATCCTAGATCTGTGATTGAGGGCAACTTAATATTGTTAACACCAAGGTCTGAGTCTGTCTCGTTATTAGATTGCTATCAGATCTGTTGTAGTTGTAATGGACCCGGATCTACATGAGTCCAGACACATGCTGTGTACAAATCAAGAGGTCAGTTAAACTCTGGCTGGCCTGTTTGTATTTACATCTCATTGGCTGTAAATCTAGGATCTCTGAGCTAAGATCAGCCGTTGAGGGGTAGGATGAGGAGTCAAACACCTTACTGTGATAAGCCTGCATTGGCTTTATTACAATGTAAAATACACTGATAATGGATATACAGTGCATTCGGAAAGTATTCATGCCTCTTGAGGTTTTCCACATTTTGTTACAATACAGCCTAATTCTAAAATTGATTAAATATTTGTTTTCCTTCATTAATCTACCCCATAATGACAAAGCAAAAACAGGTTTTATTACATTTCTGCAAATGTAAAAAAAAATCAGCAACAACTGAAACATCACATTTACATAAGTATTCAGACCCTTTACTCAGTGCTTGGTTGAAGCACCTTTGGCAGTGATTACAGCTTCAAGTCTTCTTGGGTATGACGCTACATGCTTGACGCACCTGTATTTGGGGAGTTTCTCCAATTCTTCTCTGCAGATCCTCTCAAGCTCCTTCAGGTTGTATGGGGAGCATTGCTGCACAGCTATTTTCAGGTTTCTCCAGAGATGTTTGATCGGGTTCAAGTCCAGGCTCTGGCGTTGTCTTGGCTGTGTGCTTAGGGTCGTTGTCCTGTTGGAAGGTGAATCTTCGCCCCAGTCTGAGGTCCTGAACGCTCGGAAGCAGGTTTTTATCAATGATCTCGCTTTCCCTCAATCCTGACTTGTCTCCAAGTCCCTGCCGCTGAAAAAAATCCCCACAGCATGATGCTGCCACCACCATGCTTCACCGTAGGGATGGTGCCAGGTTTCCACTAGACGTAACACTTGGCATTCAGGCCAAAGAGTTCAATCTTGGTTTCATCAGACCAGAGAATCTTGTTTCTCATGGTCTGAGAGTCCTTTAGGTGCCTTTGGAAACTCCAAGCGGGCTGTCATGTGTCTTTTACTGAGGAGTGGCTTCCGTCTGGCCACTCTACCGTAAAGGCCTGATTAGTGGAGTGCTGCAGAGATGGTTGTCCTTCTAGATGGGTTCTCCCATCGCTACAGAGGAACTCTGGAGCTCTTTCAAAGTGACCATCAGGTTCTTGATCATCTCCCTGACCAAGGCCCTTCTCCCCCGATTGCTTAGTTTGGACGGGCGGACAGCTCTAGGAAGAGTCTTGGTGGTTCGTTACCTCTTCCATTTAAGAATGATGGAGGCCACTGTGTTCTTGGGGACCTTCAATGCTGCAGAAGTGTTTTGGTATCCTTCTCCAGATCTGTGCCTCTACACAATCCTGTCTCGGAACTCTATGGACAATTCCTTCGACCTTGGCTTGGTTTTTGCTCTGACATGCACTGTCAACTGTGGGACCTTATATAGACAGGTGTGTGTCTTTCCAAATCATGTCCAATTCATCTGAATACTTATATGAAGTTATTTCTGTTTTTTATTTTTAACACATTTGATACAAATATTAGAAAAACCTGTTTTTCCTTGGTCATTATCGGGTATTGTGTGTAGATTGCTGGGGAAAATGTTTTATCAATTTTAGAATAAGGCTGTAACCTAATGTTTTTGTTGATAAAGTCAAAAGGTTCTGAATACTTTCCGAATGCACTGTATATATTTGTTTAAAAACGTGTATGCGAAGTCAACATCTACTGTCTCCAAGAGTTTTTGTAATCTGTGATTTTAGTACAAAACCAGCTTTGTGTGTGTGTGGGGGGTAGTGCTGCACGGTATACCGAAACTTCGGTACTTTTTCGATACAAAAAAAACTTCTGTAAAATGTGTCTCGTGATTGAGAGGATCAGGTCTATCAGCACAGCCCTTTATAGCGCGAAGAGCGTGCCTGCTCCAGTTCATTGCTAGTGCTGTCTGGTTTGTTAATAATAATAGTGCTGTCTGCATTGTTAATAATAATAATAACAATTTATTACATTTGAAAAACACTTTTCATTATATAGAATAATCTCAAAGTGCATGACATTTTAACATTGCAACTGACACAAAGAACACCGGTGACGCTACAAGGGACTTGGAAACCAAGGAGCACATCTATCCACAGAAAGCCATCCTAAAGAGAATGGTGTTTAGGCCTGTTTTAACTGAGCCCAGAGTCTGTGTTAGCTCCCCACTCATTATGCACAGAAGTTAACGCACTTGAATAATGCAACACGGCATGTACAAATGTTGAAACTGTTCATTACTGTTCGCAAAACAATGTCCGACCAGCCTAGAACACTTTACAATACAGGACGATACCGGTAGCTTTCAGTTTTAATTGTAGGCTACCTTTCCTTGCTAGCTTACAACTGAAGCAAACATCAATTCAGTACCCTAGTACTTTGTTTGTGATAATATGCTAACCGTAACGCAAAATTTGCCGATTGTCAACAAAACGCCACTTAGTCTCCCTCGCCACCAAAAACTCATTAACTTTTTAGTCTCCCTCGCCTCCCGTCTGGTTTCCACAAAATTCCATAGCCACAAAGTCAGATTACACAAAGTCAGATTATTTGCCTCGCAAATTACGTAATTTTTTTCTTAAAGAGACAGTGCACACTTTTTATATAAGAAGAGATTGCTTATTCTATGCAAATGTTGTTGATCACTTCAATAAAATAATATTGTTATCCTCGCAGTTGCCAATAAAACGTGTCCTAAATAGAAGGGATTTTGTAGCCCCATGAAATCAGCTAAAACAAGCTCAAATAACAAAATAATAATGCATTCACACAATCCTTTTGAATAATATGCATTCACCTGTATTTTGAATAGACTTAGGCTACATCTTGATTTACCCAGTTTATCAATGGAGATTTACCATTCAAATAAATTATTATCATTATGTTGTTTTGTTGTTAGATTGGTAAAAACAAAGTCAAATTGATTGTATGATTGTATAATCTATTCATTAATGCATACATGGCTGTCTCAAAAAAAATACACATAAAAATGGTCAAATATTTATCTCAAAAGATTCCCATTAAGAGAACAGAGCAATAACTGACTTTTGGCTAATATGCCTTTTATTTATTTTGTTGTGGTTTCGTTCCGGTATCAAGTATCGTGACGGTATTGAGAATTGTGATACTAAACCTGGTATCGGTATCAAAGTGGAAATTCTGGTATCGTGACAACACTAGTGTGGGGGATAGTGTTTGGAAGTGGGTTAGTGGAGTGGGTTAGCCCTTGTGTTATTTAGAGTGGGTTAGCCCTTGTGTTATTTAGTTTCAGTCCAATGTGGGCATCTGGTTGTGATGGACAGAGGGGACACCGTTTCCTGTGAAAGGTTGGGGGCTGGTCTGTATGTGTGTGTGTTGTTGTGGAGTAACATGGTGATGGGGACAGATTGTGAGGGTGATGATGGGTGGGGTACATGATGGGTGGGGTACATACAGACAGACACGCTCCATCTAATTTCCTGTGTGGGTCACTGGCAGTGGTGTGTATACACACCGATGCACACACACACACACTCATGCGTACAAGGACAAACATGTGCACACACACACCATTCTTGTCTTAAAGCTGCTGAGAGTGTCCCATTTCAGGCCTCTTGTTCAGATACGAGAGGGCCATAAATTAAGTAGTCCATTCAATAAACCAGGATAGGGGGATTTTGTTCCTTTTATACAGCACCTCTGGGAATGTGGAACTGGTTTCTGATTGGTTTAATCTAGATAGCAGCTTTTTGGTGAATCAATAAGTGTTTAGTATTGGAGATGAAAATGCTTTATTTGAAACTGCTCTGGGCTGAGAGCCAGAGTGTTGTTTGTGCTGTCATAACTAATATGCAGTAAAGTGACACAGAGAGTGATCCTGGTGACAATTATGGATACAGACACATGCACAGTTTATTTATTTGCACCAAAGTAAACAAGTGATAGACAACAATAAAAAACAGTCAATTTGTTGATGCCATCCCGTACCTGTCCCTCAGGTGTGATGCTCGGATGTACCGATCCTGTGCAGGTGCTGTTACACGTGGTCTGCCACTGCGAGGACGATCAAGCTGTCCGTCCTGTCTCCCTGTAGTGCTGTCTTAGGCGTCTCACAGTACGGACATTGCAATTTATTGCCATGGCCACATCTGCAGTCCTCATATCTCCTTGCAGCATGCCTAAGGCACGTTCACGCAGATGAGTTGGGACCCTGGGCATCTTTCTTTAGGTGTTTTTCAGAGTCAGTAGACGGGCCTCTTAAGTGTCCTAAGTTTTCATAACTGTGACCTTAATTGCCTACCGTCTGTAAGCTGTTAGTGTCTTAACAACCATTCCACAGGTGCATGTTCGTTACTTGTTTATGGTTCATTGAACAAGCATGGGAAACAGTGTTTAAACCCTTTACAATGAAGATCTGTGATTTTGATTTTTATGAATTATCTTTGAAAGACAGGGTCCTGTAGAAGGGTTGTTTCTTTTTTTGTTTAGTTTATGTAATCAGCTAGCTAGCTATACATATTGCCAGCCAGTAAATACATGATCTAAATAATAAAAGCAGAATCTAATTAATATTAATAAGCTAACCCCATCATGGTTAAGGCTAGCCATTCTTGTCATATGATAATAGTATTTGGTCATATGATTATGGCGGTAGTGAGAGAGAGAGAGAGAGCAACACCCATGTTAAGGCAGGGAGAGGACGAACAGGTCATCAATTGAGAATTTTAGTTTGAATTCTCTATCTGTTTAACTACTCACCTTTGCTGACTGTAGCCCAAGTGCTATAACAAAAAATGTATTTCCTACATTCGGATTTCATTTTGTTGTCATGGCAGGAGTCAGAGACAGGCAATAGAGTAAGCGAGAAAGAGAGAGAGAGAACCGCCCATGTTTACCGCCCATGTTTAAGCAGGGGGAGGACTAACAGGTGTGAATTTGGAATTTGAGTTATAAGGCAAAGCACATTGCACAGCAATTTACAACGTACATAGATTACAACGTACATAGGAACTATCGCCTCAACTCCCCATGTTTGCTGACTGTAGCCTAAGTGCTATAACAAATGTTGTTGCTTGCATTCTGATTTAATTTTGTTGTCATGGCATGGGTCAGAGACAGGCAATAGAGAGAGCAAAAGAGAAAGCACCACATGCGTGGTCTGGTAGCAGGAGTGTTTACCTGTGTGCATGGTCTTCTAAAAGTCAAGTGGGATTACTGGAGAAAAATTATCTACAGCAGACAAACACTCACACACACATACATCTTGCTGCTATGATTGCACACTGTGAAATTTCACATAATAGATATATGACTTTATTGGATTTGATTTTTCAAATTATTTGTTGGTCTGTGTAATCTGAGGTAAATATGTATCTCTAATGTGGTTATACGTTTGGTTCGGAAGTGCAGCTAATTTTCCACATAATTTTGTGGGCAGTGAGCACATAGCCTGTCATCTCTCGAGAGCCAGATCTGCCTATGGTGGCCTTTCTCAATAGCAAGGCTATGCTCACTGAGTCTGTACATAGTCAAAGCTTTCCTTAATTTATGGGTCAGTCACAGTGGTCAAGTATTCTTCCACTGTGTAGTATCTGTTTAGGGCCAAATAGCATTCCAGTTTGCACAGTTTCCTTGGTTAATTATTTTCAATGTGTCAAGTAATTATCTTTTTGTTTTCTAATGATTTAGTTGGGTCTAATTGTGTTGCTGTCCTGGGGCTCTGTTGGATTTGTTTGTGAACAGAGCCCCAGCATCAGCTTGCTGAGGGAACTCTTCACTAAGTTTATCTCTCTGTAGGTAATTGCTTTGGTATGGAAGGTTTGGGAATCGTTTTAGAATTTACAGTCTCTTTTCTGGATTTTGATAATTTGCGGGTATCGTCTTAATTCTGCTCTGCATGCATTATTTGGTGAGGATGTTTTTGCAGAATACTGCATGCAGAATCTCAATTTGATGTTTGTCCCATTTTGTGAATTTTTGGTTTGTGAGTGGACCCCAGACCTCACAACCATAAAGGGGAATGGATTCTGTAACTGAGTCAAGTATTTTTAGCCAGATCCTAATTGGAATGTTGAATGTTATGTTCCTTTTGATGGCGTGGAAGGCCCTTTTTGTCTTGTCTCTCAGTTTCTTCACAGCTTTGTGGAAGTTACCTGTGGTGCTGATGTTTAGGCTGAGATAGGTACAGTTTTTTGTGTGATCCAGGGCAACAGTGTCTAGATGGAATTTTGTATTTGTGGTCCTGGCAACTGGACCTTTTTTGGAAAACCATTATTTTTGTCTTACTGAGATTCACTGTCAGGGCCCCGGTATGACCGTGTCTGTCCAGAAGATCTTGGTGCTGCTGCAGGCCCTCCTCGGTTGGTGACAGAAGCACCAGATAATTAGCAAACAATTTGACTTCAGATTCTAGTAGGGTGAGGCCGGGTGTTGCATACTGTTCTAGTGCACTCGCTAATTTGTTGATATATATGTTGAAGAGGTTTAGGCTCAAGGTTTAGGCTCCCTGTCTTATCCCACGACCCCGTGGAAAGAAATCTGTGTGTTTTTTGCCAATTTGAACTGCACACTTGTTATTTGTGTACATGCATTTTATCATTTGTAGGTTTTTCCCCCAACACCGCTTTCCATCAATTTATATTGCAAACCATCATGCCAAGTTGAGTCAAATGCTTTTTTGAAATCAACAATGCATGAGAAGACTTTTCTGCTTTTATTTTGGTTTGTTTGTCAATTATGGTGTGCCGGGTGAATATGTGGTCTGTCTTATGGTAATATCTCTCTCTCTCTCCCTCCCTAATTCCTTCCTTCCCTCCCTCACTCCCAAACACATCAGCAATATCACTACTTGCCGTATCTGGATTCTTGTATATTATTGTCTAAGTGTTTGCTGTTATATTTAAATATAGATGGGATTACAGAGCCAGTAGGAAACAATAGGAGTATATGTGGCACGTAGCTTAGTGGTTAGAGGGTTCGAAAAGCCTTAAAGGTTAAAAATATTTTCGAAGTGCCCTTGAGAAAGGACACTTAACCCTAATTTGCTCCAGGGGCGCCATACTACTATGGCTGACCCTGTAAAACAACACATTTCACTGCATGTATCTGGTGTATGTGACAATAAAACATCAATATAGGAAGAGTTGTATTGTTTTATTGCAGTCTTTGATCGTGTGAAGCAGCAACAGTGATAGTAATGAGTGTTTTGAACACTGTCTCCCTCATCTCTAAAGATTGTGTTATCACACACACTCCTGCTGTGATGTTATTCTGAGCAACGCCCTGGAGACACACGAACACACACACCGTCTCCGTAGTGTGTATTGACTGTGGATAATGAGCACCCGAACACCTGTGGTGTCATTCATGCATCTACACTCTGGCACAGCAGGCAACTCCAAGGTGGTCTCATTCACATTGTTCTCATTGTTAGCACTCTTAAACTTCAATAGCATTGTTGGCTAGCATTGATACTGTCATTCAGTTGTCTTATCAACCTCTAGTGACAGAGACAGAAAGAGGGACAGATGCTCCAGTGCATTCACATAGAGTGACAGAACAGGGAAAGTTTCTGTTGCTGTCACCGAGGTCTGACAGTTGAGAGGCAGCCAGGGGCCCAATGGGGGCTTGGGGGGTTTGAATAATTGAAGTTGGGGGTTGCAGCTATGGGTTGGCTTGGTAGGTGGGAGCTGAGGGCGGGGGATGGAAGTTCTGTGAGTGTGTGTAGGCAATTGATGGGCAGGTGATTAGGAAATAGGGGGTAGGGTGTTGGTGGGATTTTAAAAGGTTTTAGGGGGAATTGGTAGTTGCTAACAGGCTCAGGTTTAGGGGGGGGGGGGTTAAGTGGTGGGTGAAGAAGGGGGGCGGGAATCAATGACACTCTGGTTCTATACTGGTCTCACCCCCTTGACCGCTTCCATCTCTATTACATGGCTAGCAGGCAGAATAATTTTAATTTGATTTTTATTTCACCTTTATTTAACCAGGTAGGCCAGTTGAGAACAAGTTCTCAATTACAACTGCGACCTGGCCAAGATAAAGCAAAGCAGTGCGAGAAAAAAACAACACAACACAGAGTTGCACATGAGATAAACAAAAGTACAGTCGATAACAATAGAAAAATCTATATACAGTGTGTGCAAATGGAGTAAGGAGGTAAGGCAATAAATAGGCCATAATAGCGAAGTAATTACAATTTAGAAAATTGGAGTGATAGATGTGCAGATGATGATGTGCAAGTAGAAATACTGGTGTGCAAAAAAGCAAAACAAATGTAAATAAAAACAATATCGGGATGAGGTAGGTAGTTGAATGGGCTATTTACAGATGGGCTGTGTACAGCTGCAGCGATCGGTGAGCTGCAGAGATAGCTGCTCAGATAGCTGATAATTTGCAAATAAATTCAATAAAAAATCCTACAATGTGATTTTCTGGATTTTTTTTCTCATTTTGTCTGTCATAGTTGAAGTGTACCTATGATACATTTACAGGCCTCTCTCATCTTTTTAAGTGGGAGAACTTGCACAATTGGTGGCTGACTAAATACTTTTTTGCCCCACTGTATAAGTCTCTTCAGGGTCAGGAGATGTTATCCTGCTGAATGCTGGTCAGGTCTGAGCCAGAGATACTCAAAAAGGAAAGAACACGCTCTCTCTCTCTCTCTCTCTCTCTCTCTTTTCTCTCTCTTCCTGAACTCTCCTGGGTAGCTAAATCACTTGCTACATTTAGTAAATGCATATTTAGACTGGAAAGTTGGAGTTCCTCTTTCAAAACAGGATGTTATTTGGGACAGATTGGTTTCCCATCCAGCCCCTGACTGTGTCCCAAATGGCACCTTATCCCCTAAATAGTGCACTACTTTTCTCCTATTGGTGCTATTTGGGACACAAGCCCTTCTTTCCTTAACCGGTTCTCCCTGGAGCTCATATTTGGGGCAAAATAGAAGATATTGCATTAAGGGAGCTATATAATATCAAGCGCCCCAAATTGCACCCTGTCACTGAGCACTATGGGTCCTGGTCAAAATTACTGCACTTAATAGGGAATAGAGGATTTCTCTCTCCATAGCCCCTTTCTGAAGGATACAGGTATTGATGGGGTGTGAATTGTTCTGTAACACCATTCTGTGTCTTCCATAGGCCCTTCCTGCTGCTGCCGCCCCTGATGGAGTGGATGCGAGTGGCTATTGTGCACGCTGAGCACCGCCGCAGCCTATTGGTGGACAGCGATGATGTCAGACAGACCGCTAGACAGCTCCTCCCAGGCATGGACTGTGAACCCAGACAGCTGAAGTAAGAGAGAGAGCAAAAACACACACACACACACACACACACACACACACACGCAGTTAAATAGATAGCAGAGATGCAGGTAGCTCACTCTCAGACTTGTCCAAAAAGAGGGCTCGAATTGAGAGGGTGCGTGGGGGTAGGCCATACCCCTTGTTAGAAAAAAGGCAAAAAACACTTATTAGCTTAAGATTTTTTTACATATCAAAAATCTCAGAAATCCCTAGCAAAGATGGAGAGGAGGGAGGGAGAAAATGGGCAATTGTGGCAGCAGTAGCCGATCAACATACACCTTACTATGTTCCTAGTGGCACAGCGGTCTAAGGCACTGGATTGCAGCGCTAGAGACGTCACTACAGACCCTGGTTCATTCCCAGGCTGTGTCACAACCGGCTGTGATCGGGAGTCCCATAGGACGGCGCACAATTTCCCAGTGTCGTCCGGGTTAGGGAAGGGTTCAGTCATTATAAATAAGAATTTGTTCTTAACTGACTTGCCTAGTTAAATAAAGATGAAATAATGTGTGTGTTACATAATGTGTGTTACACACACACCGCACTCATAGCTTAGTTTGAGCAGAACATCATTGGTCAGGCAGCAAGAGTGCACAGTTGGTTGTCATGTGGTGCAGCTCACAGACGAAAAATAGCGGTAGGTTATTTAAATGTAACTCGTTTCGCATAATTCATAAAAAGAAATCAGTGATTTGTATTTCCTGCAACTTTCTGAAGAAGTAAAGCCTGTTTGTGTGTGCCCGTGTGTGTTGTGTAGCCAGTTAGCATGCCAATTGTTTTTTCCATTAAGATTTATAGCCTATCAATCGGGTGGTCATTTGTTTTTGCAAACTCTGCCATCATATGTACAATACTGTACATTGTACAGTACAAAAGCAAAGCCAGCCAAATAAATGGTCTCTTGCTGGTGTACAATTAAATTAAAGGGCAGAAACAGCCTCCAAAAAAATGTTTGGGGGGTATTTTTCCAAGACCTCAAAAGTGGTTGCCTGATGTGGTTTAAAGTACCACAAGACGATGCCCAGAGATTACTCATGATGTTGGACAATGATTGAAGTCATTAAGTCATCATATTAGTCAAAGTATGATATATACTGAACAAAACTATAAACACAAAATGCAACGATTTCAAAGGTTTTACTGAGTTAGAGTTCGTATAAGGAAATTTAAATAAATGCATTAGGCCTAATCTATGGATATCATATGACTGGGCAGGGGTGCAGCCATTGGTTGGCCTTGGAGGGCATAGACCCACCCACTTGGCAGCCAGGCCCACCCACTGGGGAGCCAGGCCTAGCCAATCCGAATCAGTTTTTCCCCACAAAAGGGCTTTATTGCAGACAGAAATACTCCTCAGCACGGTGAAGAAGCTGGATGTGGTGTTCCTAGGCTGGCGTGGTTACACGTGGTCTGAAGTTGTGAGGCCTGTTGGACGTACTGCCAAATTCTCTAAAATGATGTTGGAGGCAGCTTATGGTAGAGAAATGAACATTCAATTCTCTGGCAACAGCTCTGGTAGACATTCCTGCAATCAGTATGCCTACTGTACACTCTCTCAAAACTTGTGACATCTGTGACAAAACTGCACATTTTAAGGTGGCCTTTTATTGTCCCCAGTACAAGGTTCACCTGTGTAATGATCATGGCTTTTCATCAGCTTCTTCATATGCCACACCTGTCAGGTCGATGGATTATCTTGGCATAGGAGAAATGCTCACTAAAAGGGATTTAAACACATTTTTACACAAAATTTGAGAGAAATCAGCGTTTTGTGCATATGGAACATTTCTGCGATATTTTATTTCGACTCATAAAACATGGGATGAACACTTTACATGTTGCATTTATATTTTTGTTCAGTGTATTTGGGCTTGAAGTAGGGGCTTCTGATTTTTTTATGTCAATGCCTTGTGTTTCCCTCTGATATGACGTGCTAATACTTTGTGGTCTACATTTCTTTTCAGGGATGGGTTTTCTTTGAATGTTATCACCCACCAGCATGTTTATTAATCAGAAACACCTGCAAATATCTACCTCTTCGTGAGTCACAACTGAGCCAAACAGATCTTCGCCATAGCCTACACTTGGCCACCTGAGCCATAGAGCAAATTAAAATAAGTGGTGCAAAACTTGTGTTTTTGCAACTTCCATTTTTTTACCAGAAAATGTACAGAATCCATTGTCTAATTTTCACTTATTCTTGAGTTAGTCATTATTGATTTGTGTATATACAGTATATATATGTATATATGTATGTATATATATATATATATATATATATATATATATATATATATACATATATATACATACACACAATACTTTGTTATATACCCTTTGTTGGCAATGACAGAGGTCAAACGTTTTCTGTAAGTCTTCACAAGGTTTTCACACACTGTTGCTGGTATTTTGGCCCATTCCTCCATGCAGATCTCCTCTAGAGCAGTGATGTTTTGGGGCTGTTGCTGGGCAACACGGACTTTCAAATCCCTCCAAAGATTTTCTATGGGGTTGAGATCTGGAGACTGGCTAGGCCACTCCAGGACCTTGAAATGCTTCTTACGAAGCCACTCCTTCGTTGCCCGGGCAGTGTGTTTGGGATCATTGTCATGCTGAAAGACCCAGCCACGTTTCATCTTCAATGCCTTTGCTGATGGAAGGAGGTTTTCACTCAAAATCTCACGATACATGGCCCCATTCATTCTTTCCTTTACACGGATCAGTTGTCCTGGTCCCTTTGCAGAAAAACAGCCCCAAAGCATGATGTTTCCACCCCCATGCTTCACAGTAAGTATGGTGTTCTTTGTATGCAACTCAGCATTCTTTGTCCTCCAAACACGACGAGTTCAGTTTTTACCAAAAAAGTTACATTTTGGTTTCATCTGACCATATGACATTCTCCCAATCTTCTTCTGGATCATCTAAATGCTCTCTAGCAAACTTCAGACGGGCCTGGACATGTACTGGCTTAAGCAGGGGGACACGTCTGGCACTGCAGGATTTGAGTCCCTGGCGGCGTAGTGTGTTACTGATGGTAGGCTTTGTTACTTTGGTCTCGCTCTCTGCAGGCCATTCACTAGGTCCCCCCGTGTGGTTCTGGGATTTTTGCTCACCGTTCTTGTGATCATTTTGACCCCATGGGGTGAGATCTTGCATGGAGCCCCAGATCGAGGGAGATTATCAGTGGTCTTGTATGTCTTCCATTTCCTAACAATTGCTCCCACAGTTGATTTCGTCAAACCAAGCTGCTTACCTATTGCAGATTCAGTCTTCCCAGCCTGGTGCAGGTCTACAATTTTGTTTCTGGTGTTCTTTGACAGCTCTTTGGTCTTGGCCATAGTGGAGTTTTGAGTGTGACTGATTGAGGTTGTGGACAGGTATCTTTTATACTGATAACAAGTTCAAACAGGTGCCATTAATACAGGTAACGAGTGGAGGACAGAGGAGCCTCTTAAAGAAGTTACAGGTCTGTGAGAGGCTGAAATCTTGCTTGTTTGTAGGTGACCAAATACTTATTTTCCACCATAATTTGCAAATAAATTCATTAAAAATCCTACAATGTGATTTTCTGGATTTTTTTTCTAATTTTGTCTGTCGTAGTTGAAGTGTACCTATGATGAAAATTACAGGCCTCTCTCATCTTTTTAAGTGGGAGAACTTGCACAATTGGTGGCTGACTAAATACTTTTTTGCCCACTGTATTCTCAGCAAAAAATGTAAATGTCCTCTCATTGTCAACTGTGTTTATTTTCAGCAAACTTAACATGTGTTAATATTTGTATGAACATAAGATTCAACAATAGAGACATAAACTGAACAAGGTCCACAGACAGAAATTGAATAATGTGTCCGTGAGTAAAGCGGGGGTCAAAATCAAAAGTAACAGTCAGTATCTGGTGTGGCCACCAGCTGCATTAAGTACTGCACTGCATCTCCTCCTCGTGGACTGCACCAGATTTACCAGTTCTTGCTGTGAGATGTTACCCCATTCTTCCACCAAGGCACCTGCAAGTTCCCGGACATTTCTGGGGGGAATGGCGCAAGCCCTCACCCTCCGATCCAACAGGTCCAAGATGTGCTCAATGGGATTGAGATCCGGGCTCTTCGCTGGCCATGGCATTCCTGTCTTACAGGAAATCACGCACAGAGCGAGCAGAATGGCTGGTGGCATTGTCATGCTGGAGGGTCATGTCAGGATGAGCCTGCAGGAAGGGTACAGCATGAGGGAGGAGGATGTCTTCCCTGTAACGCACAGCGTTGAGATTGCCTGCAATGACAACAAGCTCAGTCCGATGATGCTGTGACACACTGCCCCAGACCATGACAGTCCCTCCACCTCCAAATCGATCCCACTCCAGAGTACTGGCCTTGGTGTAACGCTCATTCCTTCGACAATAAACACGAATCTAACCATCACCCCCGATGAGACAAAACCGCGATTCGTCAGTGAAGAGCACTTTTTGCCAGTTCTGTCTGGTTCCAGCGCCGGTGGGTTTTTGCCCATGTGTTGCTTGTGATGTCTGGTGAGGACCTGCCTTACAACAGGCCTACAAGCCCTCAGACCAGCCTCTCTCAGCCTATTGCGGACAATCTGAGCACTGATGGAGGGATTGTGCATTCCTGGTGTAAGTCAGGCAGTTGTTGTTGCCATCCTGTAGCTGTCACGCAGGTGTGATGTTCGGATGTACCAATCCTGTGCAGGTGTTGTTACACATGGTCTGCCACTGCGAGGACGATAAGCTGTAAGTCCTGTCTCCCTGTAGTGCTGTCTTTGGGGTCTCCCTGTAGCGCTGTCTTTGGCATCTCAGTACTGACATTTCAATTTATTGCCCTGGCCGCATCTGCAGTCCTCATGTCTCCTTGTTGCATGCCTAAGGCACGTACACGCAGATGAGCTGGGACCCTGGGCATCTTTCTTTTGTTTTTTTTCAGAGTCTGTAGAAAGGCCTCTTTAGTGTCCTAAGTTTTCATAACTGTGACCTTCCTTTCCTACCGTCTGTAACTGCTAGTGTCTTAACGACTGTTCCACAGGTGCATGTTCATGCTTCATTGAATAAATCAAATCAAATCAAATTTTATTTGTCACATACACATGGTTAGCAGATGTTAATGCGAGTGTAGCGAAATGCTTGTGCTTCTAGTTCCGACAATGCAGTAATAACCAACAAGTAATCTAGCTAACAATTCCAAAACTACTACCTTATAGACACAAGTGTAAGGGGATAAAGAATATGTACATAAAGATATATGAATGAGTGATGGTACAGAGCGGCATAGGCAAGATACAGTAGATGTTATTGAGTGCAGTATATACATATGAGATGAGTATGTAAACAAAGTGGCATAGTTAAAGTGGCTAGAGATACATGTATTACATAAAGATGCAGTAGATGATATAGAGTACAGTATATACATATACATATGAGATGAATAATGTAGGGTATGTAAACATTGTATTAGGTAGCATTGTTTAAAGTGGCTAGTGATATATTTTACATCATTTCCCATCAATTCCCATTATTAAAGTGGCTGGAGTTGAGTCAGTGTGTTGGCAGCAGCCACTCAGTGTTAGTGGTGGCTGTTTAACAGTCTGATGGCCTTGAGATAGAAGCTGTTTTTCAGTCTCTCGGTCCTAGCTTTGATGCACCTGTACTGACCTCGCCTTCTGGATGATAGCGGGGTGAACAGGCAGTGGCTCGGGTGGTTGTTGTCCTTGATGATCTTTATGGCCTTCCTGTGACATCGGGTGGTGTAGGTGTCCTGGAGGGCAGGTAGTTTGCCCCCGGTGATGCGTTGTGCAGACCTCACTACCCTCTGGAGAGCCTTACGGTTGTGGGCGGAGCAGTTGCCGTACCAGGCGGTGATACAGCCCGACTGGATGCTCTCGATTGTGCATCTGTAGAAGTTTGTGAGTGCTTTTGGTGACAAGCCGAATTTCTTCAGCCTCCTGAGGTTGAATAGGCGCTGCTGCGCCTTCTTCACGATGCTGTCTGTGTGGGTGGACCAATTCAGTTTGTCTGTGATGTGTACGCCGAGGAAAAACTTACTACCCTCTCCACTACTGTTCCATCGATGTGGATAGGGGGTGTTCCCTCTGCTGTTTCCTGAAGTCCACAATCATCTCCTTAGTTTTGTTGACGTTGAGTGTGAGGTTATTTTCCTGACACCACACTCCGAGGGCCCTCACCTCCTCCCTGTAGGCCGTCTCGTCGTTGTTGGTAATCAAGCCTACCACTGTTGTGTCGTCCGCAAACTTGATGATTGAGTTGGAGGCATGCGTGGCCACGCAGGGTGAACAGGGAGTACAGGAGAGGGCTCAGAACGCACCCTTGTGGGGCCCCAGTGTTGAGGATCAGCGGGGTGGAAATGTTGTTGCCTACCCTCACCACCTGGGGGCGGCCGGTCAGGAAGTCCAGTACCCAGTTGCACAGGGCGGGGTCGAGACCCAGGGTCTCGAGCTTGATAACGAGCTTGGAGGGCACTAGGGTGTTAAATGCCGTGCTGTAGTCGATGAACAGCATTCTCACATAGGTATTCCTCTTGTCCAGATGGGTTAGGGCAGTGTGGTTGAGATTGCATCGTCTGTGGACCGTCTGTGGCGGTAAGCAAATTGGAGTGGGTCTAGGGTGTCAGGTAGGGTGGAGGTGATATGGTCCTTGACTAGTCTCTCAAAGCACTTCATGATGACGGAAGTGAGTGCTACGGGGCGGTAGTCGTTTAGCTCAGTTACCTTAGCTTTCTTGGGAACAGGAACAATGGTGGCCCTCTTGAAGCATGTGGGAACAACAGACTGGGATAGGGATTGATTGAATATGTCCGTAAACACACCAGCCAGCTGGTCTGCACATGCTCTGAGGGCGCGGCTGGGGATGCCGTCTGGGCATGCAGCCTTGCGAGGGTTGACACGTTTAAATGTTTTCCTCACGTCGGCTGCAGTGAAGGAGAGTCCTCATGTTTTAGTTGCGGGCCGTGTCAGTGGCACTGTATTGTCCTCAAAGCGGGCAAAAAAGTTATTTAGTCTGCCTGGGAGCAAGACATCCTGGTCCGTGACTGGGCTGGTTTTCTTTTTGTAATCCGTGATTGACTGTAGACCCTGCCACATACCTCTTGTGTCTGAGCTGTTGAATTGAGATTCTACTTTGTCTCTATACTGACGCTTGGCTTGTTTGATTGCCTTGCGGAGGGAATAGTTACACTGTTTGTATTCGGTCATGTTTCCGGTCACCTTGCCCTGATTAAAAGCAGTGGTTCGGGCTTTCAGTTTCACGCGAATGCTGCCATCAATCCACGGTTTCTGGTTTGTGAATGTTTTAATCGTTGCTATGGGAACAACATCTTCAACGCACGTTCTAATGAACTCGCTCACCGAATCAGCGTATTCGTCAATGTTGTTGTCTGACGCAATACGAAACATATCCCAGTCCACGTGATGGAAGCAGTCTTGGAGTGTGGAATCAGATTGGTCGGACCAGTGTTGAACAGACCTCAGCGCGGGAGCTTCTTGTTTTAGTTTCTGTCTGTAGGCAGGGATCAACAAAATGGAGTCGTGGTCAGCTTTTCCGAAAGGAGGGCGGGGCAGGGCCTTCTATGCGTCGCGGAAGTTAGAATAGCAGTGATCCAAGGTTTTTCCAACCCTGGCTGCACAATCGATATGCTGATAAAATTTAGGGAGTCTTGTTTTCAGATTAGCCTTGTTAAAATCCCCAGCTACAATGAATGCAGCCTCTGGATAAATGGATTCCAGTTTGCAAAGAGTCAAATAAAGTTCGTTCAGAGCCATCGATGTGTCTGCTTGGGGCGGAATATATACGGCTGTGATTATAATCGAAGAGAATTCCCTTGGTAGATAATGCGGTCGACATTTGATTGTGAGGAATTCTAAATCAGGTGAACAGAAGGACTTGAGTATCTGTATGTTGTTATGATCACACCACGTCACGTTAACCATAAAGCATACGCCCCTGCCCCTCTTCTTACCAGAAAGATGTTTGTTTCTGTCTGCGCAATGCGCGGAGAAACCAGTTGGCTGCACCGACTCCGATAGTGTCTCTCCAGTGAGCCATGTTTCCGTGAAGCATGGGAAACAGTGTTTAAACCATTTACATTGAAGATCTGTAAAGTTATTTGGATTTTTACGAATTTTGAAAGACCGGGTCCAGAAAAAGGGACGTTTTTCTTTTGCTGAGTTTATTTACATTGCATTCGGAAAGTACTCAGACCCCTTTACTTTTTCCAGATTTTGTTACGTTACAGCGTTATTCTAAAATGTATAAAAAAATTCATCATCAATCTACACACATTAACCCATAATTACAATGCAAATTTAGAACATATAAAAAACCATATACCTTATTTACGTAAGTATTCCGACCCTTTGCTTTGTGACACAAAATTGAGCACAGGTGCATCCTGTTTCTGTTGATCATCCTTGAGATGTTTCTACAACTTGATAGGAGTCCACCTTTGGTCAATTCAATTGATTGGACACGATTTGGAAATGCACACACTTGTCTATATAAGGTCCAGTGCATGTCAGTGCATGTCAGAGCAAAAACCAAGCCATGAGGTTGAAGGAATTGTCCATAGAGCTCCGAGACAGGATTGTGTTGGGGCACAGATCTGGGGAAATGTCTGCAGCATTGAATGTCCCCAAGAACACAGGGGCCTCCATCATTCTTAAATGGAATAAGTTTGGAACCGCCAAGACTCTTCCTAGAGCTGGCCGCTCGGCCAAACTGAGCAATCAGGGGAGAAGGACCTTGGTCAGGGAGGTGACCAAAACCCGATGGTCACTCTGAGCTCCAGAGTTCCTCTGTGGACATGGGAGAATCTTCCAGAAGGACAACCATCTCTGCCGCACTCCACCAAGTCTCTAAATGTCCTTGAGTGGCCCAACTAGATCCCGGGCTTGAAAATGTGATAAGCAATGCAGGTGTAGAAGCACGGTGGCTAGGAAAAACTCCATAGAAAGGACAAAACCTAGGAAGAAACCTAGAGAGGAACCAGGCTATGTGGGATGGCCAGTCCTCTTCTGGCTGTGCCGGGTGGAGATTATAACAGAACATGGCCAAGATGTTCAAATGTTCATAAATGACCAGCATGGTCCAATAATAATAAGGCAGAACAGTTGAAACTGGAGCAGCAGCACAGCCAGGTGGACTGGGGACAGCAAGGAATCATCATGTCAGGTAGTCCTGAGGCATGGTCCTAGGGCTCAGGTCCTCCAAGAGAGAGAAATAAAGAGAGAATTAGAGAGAGCACACTTAAATTCACACAGGACACCGAATAGGACAGGAGAAGTACTCCAGATATAACAAACTGACCCTAGCCCCCCGACACATAAACTACTGCAGCATAAATACTGGAGGCTGAGACAGGAGGGGTCAGGAGACACTGTGGCCCCATCCGAGGACACCCCCGGACAGGGCCAAACAGGAAGGATATAACCTGTTTGTGCTTTATCTGGGTAGCCGGAAAGTAGAGCATTGCAGTAGTCTAACCTAGAAGTATCGAAAGCATGGATACATTTTTCTGCATAATTTTTAGACAGAAGATTTCTGATTTTTGCAATGTTACGTAAATGGGAAAAAACTGTCCTTGAAACGGTCTTGATATGTTCGTCAAAAGATCAGGGTCCAGAGTAACGCCGAGGTCCTTCACAGTTTTATTTGAGACAACTATTTAATTGTCAGATACAACAGAAGATCACTTTGTTTCTTGGGACCTAGAACAAGCATCTCTGTTTTGTCCGAGTTTAAAAGTAGAACGTTTGCAGACATCCACTTCCTTATGTCTGAAACACATGCTTCCAGCTTGGGCAATTTTGTGGCTTCGCCATGTTTCATTGAAATGTACAGCTGTGTGTCATCCGCTTAGCAGTGAAAGTTAACATTATGTTTCCGAATGACATCACCAAGAGGTAAAATATATAGTGAAAACAATAGTGGTCCTAAAATGGAACCTTGAGGAACACCAAAATTTACAGTTGATTTGTTGGAGGACAAACCATTCACAGAGACAAACTGATATCTTTCCGACAGATAAGATCTAAACCAGGCCAGAACTTGTCCGGTTAGACCAATTTGGGTTTCCAATCTCTCCAAAAGAATGTGGTGATCGATGGTATCAAACCAGCACTAAGATCTATGAGCACGAGGACAGATGCAGAGCCTCGGTCTGACGCCATTAAAAGGTAATTTACCACCTTCACAAGTGCAGTCTCAGTGCTATGATGGGGTCTAAAACCAGACTGACGCAGATTTAAAGAGGAGTCCGTAATTTGCTTTCTCATGATCATGATCTTTTCCTCAAAGAAGTTCATGAATTTATTACTGCTGAAGTGAAAGCCATCCTCTCTTGGGGAATACATCTTTTTAGTTAGCTTTGCGACAATATCAAAAATAAATTTTGGATTGTTCTTATTTTCTTCAAGTAAGTTGGAAAAAAAATAGGATGATTGAGCAACAGTGAGGGCTCTTCGATACTGCACAGTACTGTCTTTCCAAGCTAGTCGGAAGACTTCCAGTGTTGTGTGGCGCCATTTCCGTTCCAATTTTCTGGAAGCTTGCTTCAGAGCTCGGGTATTTCTGTATACCAGGGAGCTAGTTTCTTATGACAAATGTTTTTAGTTTTTAGGGGTGCAACTGCATCTAGGGTATTGCGCAAGGTTAAATTGAGTTCCTCGGTTAGGTGGTTAACTGATTTTTGTCCTCTGACGTCCTTGGGTAGGCAGAGGGAGTCTGGAAAGGCATCTAGGAATCTTTGGGCTGTCTGAGAATTTATAGCACAACTTTTTATAGCATCTCTAGGAGACAGAACGCGTCTCCTTCCTGAGCGGTATGAAGGCTGAGTGGTCCCGTGGTATTTATACCTGCCTACTATTGTTTGTACAGATGAACGTGGTACCTTCAGGCGTTTGGAAATTGCTCCCAAGGATGAACCAGACTTGTGGAGGTCTACAATTCTTTTCTGAGGTCTTGGCTAATTTGTTTTGATTTTCCCATGATGTCAAGCAAAGAGGCACTGATTTTGAAGGTAGGCCTTTAAATACATCCACAGGTACACCTCCAAATGACTCAAATGATGTCAAATAGCCTGTCAGACACTTCTAAAGCCATGACATCATTTTCTGGAATTTTCCAAGCTGTTTAAAGGCAGAGCGCTGGGCGGCAGCGTAGCCTAGTGGTTAGAGCGTTGGACTAGTAACCGGAAGGTTGCAAGTTCAAACCCCCGAGCTGACAAGGTACAAATCTGTCGTTCTGCCCCTGAACAGGCAGTTAACCTATGCCGTCATTGAAAATAAGAATTTGTTCTTAACTGACTTGCCTAGTTAAATAAAGGTAAATTAAATTTTAAAAACTTAGTGTATGTAAACTTCTGACCCACAAGACATCTGATACAGTGAATTATAAGTGAAATAATCTGTCTGTAAACAATTGTTGGAAAAATTACTTGTCGTGCACAAAGTAGATGTCCTAACCCACTTGCCAAAACTATAGTTTGTTAACAAGACATTTGTGGAGTGGTTAAAAGATGAGTTTTAATATCTCCAACATTAGTGAATGGTAACTTCCGACTTCAACTGTATCTTGATGAACAATAATTAAAATAAGCCCAAATGCAGGCTCCGGTAAATATTTTTGACTTTGACCAAGTAACATTTCCTGCATATCTATAGAACTTATTTGGTCTTTCACAATAGCTATTGTAAGTTTTCTCAATCTTTGCAATATGCTAACATATAGGGTAATTAGTGTGCTTGTGTCAGCAAGATCACTACTGTTGTTCTCCACACTTATTATATTTTTCCACTTTATCCCAGTTTTTCCGGTGCAACTACTTGTTTTAATCTATGTCCTGGACAATGTACTAAGTCATTTTTTTAAAAGTCTATTGAAATGCCCTTTGCCTCAAATTATGTTGTCAAGTTTTGAATGTTAATTTCCTCCTGACCCTGTAATCTGATTGGTCGTGGCAGGAAACACTGATACTGCTCGCTGCACCATACTTCTGATTTTGGAACAGTTTTGCCTTTTTGATCACAATGAATACGATTATATTGACAGAGGAGACCTGATGCTACAGTAGATCAACTGATGGAGGAAAGGCTTAAAGATATGTCTCTCACTTATATTTTGCTTCTGTCAAATTAGCTAGTTAAATCATCAACACATTACTTTATCAGTCATCAAAACTTTATTTCTGTCCCCTTTAAAAGGTCTCAGCCTAGTTAGATTAACACCATATGTCTAGTCTAGACATCATCCTCCTCAAATAAACATTGTTAAGGTATTTAACTGCTCCACCACATTAGGTGGTTGATGAACACTGACTAACCTAACCCTAACCTTTTTCTCCTCCATTTGTCTCTCCCGTCCTCTCTTTCTGTTGTCCTTCTTCTTTTTCTTCATCTTCTTCTGTCTTTCCCCCTTCCCGCTGTTTCTCTCCCAGGCCTGAGTGTTGTTTTAGTTCTTTCAAGCGTCTGGACTCCAAGGCGGCCACTGATAAGTTTCACTTGGACCTGGGCTTCCGCATGCTCAACTGTGGACGCACCGACCTGATTGGCCAGGCCATCGACCTGCTGGGGCCTGACGGGGTAAACAGCATGGATGACCAGGTATTGAGAGAGAGTGAGGGGTTGAGCAGGTTGTGTGTGTGTGTGTGCTGAAGGTAGGTGTGTGGATGTGCTCATTTTGTGTGAACTTTGAGGTCTAACGTGCTGCAGTTGGTAGATCATATTCTAAACAAAGCATTACATCCTCTCTCTCTCTCTCTCTCTCTCTCTCTCTCTCTCTCTCATTCTATCTCTTTCTCATTCTCTCTCTTTCTCTCTCACTGTCTCTCTCTCATTCTCTCTCTCTCTCATTTTCTCTCTCTCTGTCTCTCTCTTTCTCTCTCTCTGTCTCTCACTCATTCTCTCTCTCGACCTCTCTCTCTCTCGACCTCTCTCGACCTCTCTCTCTCTCTGCAGGGTATGACCCCTCTAATGTATGCGTGCTCAGCGGGAGATGAAGCTCTGGTCCAGATGTTGATTGATGCCGGGGCCAACCTAGATGTGGCGGTAAGGCTTTTTTTCCCTGCTCTGATTGGTTACTCTTGAGCAGGGTTTCTGGTAGCTGGTAAATGCCAGCTAAGTGTGCCCAAATTTAACAAAATTAGAAAAGATTGTATTGATTATCCCCGTTTCTCCGAGACGGAATTCTTTCTCCAAAGCAGAGTAAAGACGGCCTCAAGATCACGCCTTCTTGAAGACAAAGAAACAGGGCTGTGTATCATGCGCAATTGTTGCATTTCAGTTGAGCTTATTGTGTAGCAATTGGAAACTAAACATCGTTGCCAACTATTCACGTCGGAGAGTAACAATGTTGCATTCACTAGGCAGCTAACTGCCTATAGTAGGGAACAGTGTTGCTATCAATAAACCACATATATCACACAAGAAACGAGTGACGACCCAAATGATAGTTGGGGTCGTGACTTTTAACCTGCTACGTTAATTATTCTAACCTGCTGCGTAAATTCTCCTAACTTGCTGTGAAAAGTAAAATCTGATGTTCATTTGACAAGGGCGGGCCTTGACCGGCTGGCCCTGGTGTACCTCAGTAGAATGTGCTGATTGAAAGTCACTCTGAATAGGACTAAGACTAAAGGCTCGATTCAATCCGTTTCGCTGAAGGTCTCGCTACAATGCAGATCTTCAGCACTATATACTGAATTGAGCCCTAAATTAAAAATGTAAAATTGCAGCTGTGAACAATGCATTACAGTAAACATCTATCATGACATTGATACCTAACCTCTTCTCCCTCTCTCTTCTGCCCAGGTGCCTGCCTGTTCTTCCAAACAACCCTCTGTCCACCCAGACAGTCGCCACTGGGCGGCTCTTACCTTCGCTGTGCTGCACGGTCACATCTCTGTGGTGCAGGTATGAATGACTGAAAAGACAGTTATTAATTGGCACACCTTATGTAGTTCCAGATGAAGAAAGGGAACCCCCCCCCCCCAAAAAAAAAAAACAATTCACTTCAAAGGCCAGGATTCAATCCAATGCAGATTAGCAACTTGCACACAAGGATATACTTTTAAAGACAATTTTGAATGTCCAATTTTCTATGTTCATGGAGATCATGTTCGCTCTAAACGCTACAGATATTGGCACAAGCAGAAATCACCTTTAAAAGTCAATGTCAGTACACAGGTTTTTAATTAAGCAATAATGCCTAAGGGGGTGTGGTATATTGGCCATATACCACAAGCCCTAGAGGTGCCTTATTGCTATTATAAACGGGTTACAAACATCAATGAAATAGTAAACAAAGGTTTTTGCATCATACCCGTGGTATATTGTCTAATATACACATTTCAGCCAATCAGCACCCAAACTACCGCTTTATAATCTGCATTTTTTGGCATCCCGGCCTTATGTCTTTTTTCACAGAAACACCTATCATCATTTGCTTCACCTTCTTCCACCTCAACAGACAGGGTGTATACTGTAGATTAGAATATGTTGTGCCTAACCCTTACCCTGTGTGGTGTGTGTGTGCGTTGGCAGCTGCTGTTGGATGCAGGGGCTAACGTGGAAGGGGCAGCCGTCCGAAACGGGCAGGAGAGCACAGCAGACACCCCTCTTCAGCTGGCATCTGCAGCAGGTGGGCACCACACGGGCACGAGCGGGAACAGCCACATGGCATACACACGTGCGCACACACACTCACAAGCACGCACACACGTACACACAAACCACAATATAGATCTCACTCAACACTCACACATACACTTTTACACACAAGCATCCATTCAAAAGTGTGTGATGGAAATATATGTCAGACCTGAGAGGTATACCATGGCTAGATCTACTCAGATCTACTCAGTGTACGATCTACTCAGTGTTTTCTAAAGCAAGCCAGCTTCAGTCAGCTTTACATTCCAGCTCAGGCTTACAAAGGTGGATATTGATCGTGCATCTGCCATTTACTCAAGCCTGCTCGAGTTGGGCTTGTAACTGCGCATTCATGTCACATTTGTCTAGTTGAACGCCGAACTCTTCATTGAGACGATGCTGAAACATCAATCCATAGGCGAGTCAGTGCTACAGTTTTATTAGTGTCGAAATCAAAATGAAAGACGTTACCTTACAAATTCAGTAGGCTATGGTGCGAAATAGGCTGTTAGAGCTGCCGTCTTTCTTTTATAACATATTGTTAATGCTGTCTTTGGTGTGCTTATCAATGCACTGTCATGACTGTCCTGTGAGGATCACAATGGATCAGATCAGCTTGGCAATGGTTGACAATATCCAGACCTTTTCTCACCCACAGAAGAGGCGAGAGGGAACTGGGCTGGTTTGACAGTTCACACCCTGTTGTGCTCCTTCTCCCCCTCCAGTAAAATCCACCAGAGGAATATCTTTGTTAACAGGTTTTTCCCTCCGAAACTCTAACACAGTCAAAGTGGATACTGGAACAATAATTCTAACATAAGAATGTGGGGAAGGGTCAGTGGTGAGCTATAGAAAACTAATTTCATATAGGTTTTTATTTTGTGATGTCATAAAAAATTGTCAAAATACTATAACTTGGAAAGTATATCCCCTTTATCTGTAAAGTTTTCATCTAATCCGTTGTGCATATAATGTGAAAAATGATTGAAGTAAAGATATGAATGCGATTATAGGAGGTATAAGAGATTCTATCTCCTATGAACTTTGCACAGTAAGTAGCCACACCATGAGTGAGGTCAGAAGAGTGTGTCAGCCTGATGGAACCGTGCCCTTCAGCCAAAGAGCATAAAAGGATTGCCCACAGAAATTAACATTAGACCAGGAAAGATGGGGAGTTGCAGCCCACGTCTAAAGTGGTTTGAACTCTGAATCTCAGACCAGGAAATGTGAGGCGGGAGCTACATGTTTGAAATGGTTTTAACTTTGAACCTCAACACGAGGGGAAGAAATAAACTCACCTTCCTTTAGACCAGAGAGACTGCGAGCTGCAGTCTCATGGTCCGAATCCTGAATACCAACACGGGGGGGTTAACTAACTCTCCTCTCAGACAACCACTGAGACAGCTGATTAGCTGTCTTGAGTCAAATATCTAGAAAAGCAAATCTAAGTGAGACTATCCTACTACGCTCATCACCGATGGGTACCGTGGACACGGCTGGCTAGCTATCTTCCAGAGTGAACAACAGTAGAAGAAGGGAAAGGGGAGACCACTTTCTGACAATCAGAGCCACACAGCTTGCTGCTGAAAGGCCAACAACCTTCCTAAGGAGGGCTGGTTCTGACCGAACAAAGGCACTCACACATAAATACATTAATGTTTTCTTACTCCAAATGGGTGGCGATTCGTGTGCAAATTATATGATTACTGTGAGAATAGTTCTGTGTCGACAATAAGTGTATTTTTCTCTCTCTCTCTCTTCGTCTCCATGGCATTGTGTAGAAGCCACCATATTGTAAAAGTCCGCAAGTGTCTCATGTATTAAGTATGTATGTTATCCTGTTATTATTTAGTCAGCTAGTAAATAAATCAACAAATGTGTGTAGTACTGACTCACGAGTAAGGATGGGTTTTTTGCAGATGCAGGAGGTTGACTCTTCTTGAAGGATGATATGATAAGAGGTTATGATTAATATGTTGACTGTTTTATGGATGTTATAGGTAAAGACCTTGTAGAGTTAAATTCGGTAGATGGTAACTCTTTGAATTACCTCTTCAGTGGTGCCCCAAATTCTTAATGAGTTAATTGATGAATTTAATCGGGTAACAATTAAACATAGTTAGTGGATTAAATAAATAACTCATCAGATTAATGAAAGTGAAGTCACGACAGCACAAACACATTTTTCACACTCTTATCAATAAAATAATTGTATTAAGTCATGCAAAAGTTTTACTGTGCTGAAGTTTCAAATGCATTCTTTCATTTCTAAATGTGTTATGTGATAGGTATTTTAATATGACTATTTTTAACACAAAAAACAACCACATTTGATTAATAAAATATTTAATCTGCCATCTTCCTCAAATTACATTAAAAAGAAGGCGATGATCACACCATCTTTGCGAGAGGGAGGGAATCTGATTTCATTGGTCCTCAACTCACAGCTCCAACACTTCACCCAGGATAAATAGAGTAAGCCCCAAGTTAGTCTGCCCCGGAGCAGATTAGTTCTGAAGGATTCGTTTTTTTTATTTTTTATTTTTTTAATCCATTATTTTACCAGGTAAGTTGACTGAGAACACATTCTCATTTGCAGCAACGACCTGGGGAATAGTTACAGGGGAGAGGAGGGGGATGAATGAGCCAATTGTAAACTGGGGATTATTAGGTGACCGTGATGGTTTGATGGCCAGATTGGGAATTTAGCCAGGACACCGGGGTTAACACCCTACTCTTACAATAAGTGCCATGGGATCTTTAATGACCGTAGAGAGTCAGGACACCCGTTTAACGTCCCATCCGAAAGACAGCACCCTACACAGGGCAGTGTCCCCAATCACTGCCCTGGGGCATTGGGATATTTTTTAGACCAGAGGAAAGAGTGCCTCCTACTGGCCCTCCAACACCACTTCCAGTTTCCTTGCTGAAAGGTGAATCACGTTAATTAATGTTACTACTAATCCTGAGTTGAACTCAGTTGACAAAGGTTACCTTGCTAACTCCGAAAACCTCATTCGTAGAATAGGGCTCTTCTCAGTACAGTAACTCTGTACAGCAACAGAAGTTAAGCTGGCTCTGATTTACTGAGGTCAGTTACTAGTGCGAGGGAGGAATATGAGGGAAGGAGTGTGAGATTGACTGAAGGAGGGATAGTGAGGAATGAATTCAGATAATTAATAAGGGATGGAAGGAATTAGGTAGGGAGGGAATAAGTGTTTAGGAGTGAATGAACACACTGTCTGTCGTTAGGTGTGTGTGTGTGCGGGGGGGGGGGCACACAGGTATCTGAGAAGCTGCAGATAGGGACACACACACACACACACACACACAAACCACACACGGCTTGCGACAGTCTGGACGCTCCCAACAAGTATGTGAGTGAGTGTTTATGTTTGTGTATATACACGAGCAAGTCTATAAGTCGTACATTGTAAGTGTGATATTTTATCATCCTTGATTCTAGTTCAAAGGTGTTTCACTGTTTTTGTCAGATCAGAGTTGCACAAATCCGTTTTGAGCTATTAACCCTTTGATTTCCTTGCCTCCAGGGAACTATGAGATGGTGAGCCTGCTCCTCACCAGGGGGGCAGACCCTCTGTCCAAGACCCATGATGGCAATGCTTTGACATCATCACTCTATGAGGACATGAACTGCTTCAGTCACGCCGCAGCGCACGGACACAGGTACGAGGAGGACCGTCTGAAGAACCCTTATCACACTATTGTACCAACCCAACCAAACTATGCTGGCTCAGATATGTTCTTTTCACAGCAACTATAGTGAACGCGTAACCAGGCCAGCTCAGTACTGCTCTACAGCTTGGTTTGACTAGGCTTGGTTTGGCTCAGTAGTGTAAAAAGTCATTGTTGGAATAAGTGAAAGCAACACCATGGAATTGGAATTCCCTATAATGTGTTGTCATTCTAAGTAAGGGTAGGAAAGAAATACTTGAGAGTAGTCAGATGTAGCCTATGTTAACCGTACTAGCCCTGTTATTTGTCATATACTTGACTTACTACCCCTGGCATATGGGATAAGGGGGTTAGAAGAAGGGTGTGTGTGTGTGTGTGTGTGTGTTTAAGGGGATGTAGGGGTGGGATCAGGGGCTTCATTCCATCCATAGCCCATCTGTCAGAAACCAACTGTTGAAGAGTGTAGAGTGCTCCACCTGTTGTGTGTGTGTGTGTGTGTGTGTGTGTGTGTGTGTGTGTGTGTGTGTGTGTGTGTGTGTGTGTGTGTGTGTGTGTGTGTGTGTGTGTGTGTGTGTGTGTGTGTGTTAGGGGATCAGGATGTAGACTCAACGCGTGGATGCCTGTATAATTGTGACATATTATATAATTTAAGAGAAGCTATACCTTTGCATTTCATGGAACTTTGAGTGGAAATTGTGGCTATGTGTAGCGGACTCCATTAATGTAGCTATATGTGCATGATAGCTTTTGCCCAAGTAAACCTCCACTGATTCACTTTCTCTCTCCCTCGCCCTCCCTATCATCTACTCCCCCTGCTGCCCTCTCTCCCTCCCTCCGTCCCTCTCTCCCTTTCTCGTTCTCCCTCCCTCCACCTGTCTCGCTCTCCAACAGGAACGTGTTGCGCAAACTGCTCACCCAGCCCCAGCAGGTCAAAGAGGACGTCCTCTCCCTCGAAGAGATCCTAGCTGAAGGGGTGGAAGGGGAGGACGCCTACCCTCTCCCCAGCCTGCCTCCTCCATCCCCTGGGTGCCCGTCTGAGGGGGGCATCCCACGGCTGTGCAAGGCCAGGATGAAGGCCCTTCAGGAGGCTAGCTACTACAGCGCCGAGCACGGCTACCTGGATGTCACCATGGAGCTACGGGCACTGGGTAAGTGGGGAATGGGACCACAGATAGAAAATGTGTAACACGCCTCAATATGGTGACATAAAAGAGGCTGTGTTAAGCATCAATTCATCATCAATCCAAATAGTCACATTATGGATGGAAATCTCATAACCTTCTATAAAACTGAACCATTACAGATTCCGCTATATACATTTTAAGGTCATTTTTGATTGAGCCGACATAACAAACGTTTACCATCTCCGCTAAAAGTGGGAACATTGCCTTTAAATTTTAATCACGCTGTAAAGCTGAATTTCCACAATGCGGATTGAAAAGAGCCCTTAGATACCGGGCAAATGAATATACTGTACATGATAAAGACTAAGAGGCACACAACCTATTAGGCTCCCATCACCTTTTAGTAGTGAGGATTTTCTGATTCGCATGGGATCTACTTCAAGTCAGACAGGACCATGGTGTGCTGGCTGGCATATTTGTTCTTTTTACAAGATGGATAGAACATGCAGTACCAGTCAAAAGTTTGGACACACCTACTCATTCAAGGGTTGTTCTTTATTTTTACTATGTTCTAATAGTGAAGACATCAAAACTATGAAATAACACATATGGAATCATATAGTAAACAAAAAAAGTGTTAAACAAATCAAAATATATTTTATATTTGAGATTCTTCAAAGTAGCCACCCTTTGCCTTGATGACAGCTTTGCACACTCTTGGCATTCTCTCAACCAGCTTCACCTGGAATGCTTTTCCAACAGTATTGAAAGAGTTTCCACATATGCTGAGCTCTTGTTGGCTGCTTTTCCTTCACTCTGCGGTCCAACTCATCCCAAACCATCTCAGTTGGGTTGAGGCCGGGTGACTGTGGAGGCCAGGTCATCTGATGCAGCACTCCATCACTCTCCTTATTGATCAAATAGCACAGCCTGGAGGTGTGTTGTGTCATTGTCCTGTTGAAAAACAAATCATAGTCCAACTAAGCGCAAACAAGATGGGATGGGTGTAATGCTGCAGAATGCTGTGGTAGCCATGCTGGTTAAGTGTGCCTTGAATTATAAATATATCACTGACAGTGTCACCAGCAAATCACAAGAAATCACAGTTCATACTCTATGCTTCAAGGTGGGAACCACACATGCGGAGATCATCCGTTCACCTACTCTGCATGGCGGTTGGAACCAAAAATCGAACATTTGGACTTACAGTGCCTTGCGAAAGTATTCGGCCCCCTTGAACTTTGCGACCTTTTGCCACATTTCAGGCTTCAAACATAAAGATATAAAACTGAATTTTTTTTGTGAAGAATCAACAACAAGTGGGACACAATCATGAAGTGGAATGACATTTATTGGATATTTCAAACTTTTTTAACAAATCAAAAACTGAAAAATTGGGCGTGCAAAATTATTCAGCCCCTTTACTTTCAGTGCAGCAAACTCTCTCCAGAAGTTCAGTGAGGATCTCTGAATGATCCAATGTTGACCTAAATGACTAATGATGATAAATACAATCCACCTGTGTGTAATCATGTCTCCGTATAAATGCACCTGCACTGTGATAGTCTCAGAGGTCCGTTAAAAGCGCAGAGAGCATCATGAAGAACAAGGAACACACCAGGCAGGTCCGAGATACTGTTGTGAAGAAGTTTAAAGCCGGATTTGGATACAAAAAGATTTCCCAAGCTTTAAACATCCCAAGGAGCACTGTGCAAGCGATAATATTGAAATGGAAGGAGTATCAGACCACTGCAAATCTACCAAGACCTGGCCGTCCCTCTAAACTTTCAGCTCATACAAGGAGAAGACTGATCAGAGATGCAGCCAAGAGGCCCATGATCACTCTGGATGAACTGCAGAGATCTACAGCTGAGGTGGGAGACTCTGTCCATAGGACAACAATCAGTCGTATATTGCACAAATCTGGCCTTTATGGAAGAGTGGCAAGAAGAAAGCCATTTCTTAAAGATATCCATAAAAAGTGTAGTTTAAAGTTTGCCACAAACCACCTGGGAGACACACCAAACATGTGGAAGAAGGTGCTCTGGTCAGATGAAACCAAAATTGAACTTTTTGTCAACAATGCAAAACGTTATGTTTGGCGTAAAAGCAACACAGCTGAACACACCATCCCCACTGTCAAACATGGTGGTGGCAGCATCATGGTTTGGGCCTGCTTTTCTTCAGCAGGGACAGTGAAGATGGTTAAAATTGATGGGAAGATGGATGGAGCCAAATACAGGACCATTCTGGAAGAAAACCTGATGGAGTCTGCAAAAGACCTGAGACTGGGACGGAGATTTGTCTTCCAACAAGACAATGATCCAAAACATAAAGCAAAATCTACAATGGAATGGTTCAAAAATAAACATATCCAGGTGTTAGAATGGCCAAGTCAAAGTCCAGACCTGAATCCAATCGAGAATCTGTGGAAAGAACTGAAAACTGCTGTTCACAAATGCTCTCCATCCAACCTCACTGAGCTCGAGCTATTTTGCAAGAAGGAATGGGAAAAATTTCAGTCTCTCGATGTGCAAAACTGATAGAGACATACCCCAAGCGACTTACAGCTGTAATCGCAGCAAAAGGTGGCGCTACAAAGTATTAACTTAAGGGGGCTGAATAATTTTGCACGCCCAATTTTTCAGTTTTTGATTTGTTAAAACAGTTTGAAATATCCAATAAATGTCGTTCCACTTCATGATTGTGTCCCACTTGTTGTTGATTCTTCACAAAAAAATACAGTTTGATATATTTATGTTTGAAGCCTGAAATGTGGCAAAAGGTCGCAAAGTTCAAGGGGGCCGAATACTTTCGCAAGGCACTGTATTAGACCAAAGGACTGATTTCCACTGGTCTAATGTCCATTGCTCGTGTTTCTTGGCCCAAGCCAGTATCTTCTTCGTATTAGTGTCCTTTAGTAGTGGTTTCTTTTCAGCAATTCGACCATGAAGGCCTGATTCACGCTTGTCTCCTCTGAACAGTTGATGATGAGATGTCTGTTACTTGAACTCTTTGAAGATTTTATTTGGGCTGCAATTGATGAGGCTGGTAACTCTAATGAAATTGTCTGCAGCCGAGGTAAATATGGGTCATCCTTTCCTGTGGCAGTCCTCAGTTTCATCATAGCGCTTGATGCTTTTTGCGACTGCACTTGAAATTCTTCCGTGTTGACATGTCTTAGAGCTCCCGAGTGGCGCAGCGGTCTAAGGCACTGCATCTCAGTGCGTCACTACAGACCCTGTATCACAACCGGCCGTGATTGGGAGTCCCATAGAGTGGCGCACAATTGACCCAGCATCGTCCGGGTTAGGGTTTGACCGGGTAAGGCCGTCATTGTAAATAAGAATTTGTTCTTAACTGGCTTGCCTAGTTAAATAAAGGTTAAATACAAAAAATTATAGCAATGATGGTCTGTCTTTTCTCTTTGCTTATTTGAGCTGTTCTTGCCATGATATGGATTTGGGGTATCTATGGATTGGGGTATCTTCTGTAAACCGCCCCTACCTTGTCGCCACAAAACTGATTAAAACACGAAGGAAGGAAAGTCCACAAATTAACTTTTAACAAGGCAGACCTGTTAATTGAAATGCATTCCAAGTAACTATGTCATGTAACTGGTTGAGAGAATGGCAAGAGTATGCAAAGCTGTCATCAATGCAAAGGGTGGCTACTTTGAAGAATCTCAAATATAAAATATATTTTGATTTGTTTAACACTTTTTTTGGTTACTACATGATTCCATGTGTGTTATTTCATAGTTTTGATGTCTTAACTATTATTCTACAATGTAGAAAATAGTCAAAATAAAGAAAAACCCTTCAATGAGTTTGTGTGTCCAAACTTTTGACTGGTACTCCACAGTATTTGGAAATGCCCTTTCTAATGATTTTATCATCATGTGTAATGTGACTTGTCCAGGTGTCCCATGGAAGCTGCACGTGTGGCTGGAGTCTCTGCGAGTGGCCCAGCAGCAGTCTAGGGCTTCGGTCACTCTGTCCCTCCTTCGAGAGTTCACCTCCATCAGGGAGGAAGACTACTGCCACGAGCTAGTCTCTCTGGGCCTACCCCTCATGTTCACCATCCTACGAACCACCAAGGTAGAGCCAGCCACCTTACTTCACTTTGTCACTCTCAGACTTGGGTTCAAATACGTTATCTGTGCTTGATTGAGTGGGCCTGGCTTATTGGACCAATGGAATAGTCCCAAAACTGCAAACTCTTCCCATCTCTTACTCCAGGCAGACTAGAGCAAAGACTCAAAGTAAATGAAAGATTTCGAATAGTATTTGAATCCAGGTCTGGTCACTGCTTTTTTTCATTTACTCTCTAGCCTGGTCCCAAATCTGGTTTCTCTGTTGGCATCGATGTGCTTTCACATGGCTCAGATTTCATAGTAAAGACAAAGTGAACAAACAAACAAATGAGTGAACAACTCAACAAGGGTAAAATGAAAGAAATTAACAAGCAAATATAAATAAATAACAGTATTGTAATACATTGTTCTTTTCATGCGTAGGCTATTGGATCTAGTCTAACCAGTTTCCTCACTCCCTCTCAGAACGATGCCATCACCCAGCAGCTTGCAGCCATCTTTAGCCACTGCTTCGGCCCGGCTCCACTACCGGCCATTCCGGAGATGAAGGCCACCCTCTCAGCACAGCTGGGTAATGGAGATCTCCTTTTTAATGATGTTTGTGCAAACAGACGTTACTATGGAGTGATATTGTCTCAACCAGACATTGAATTTGAATGTAATCATTGCGAATTTGTATTAAGAAATTTGATTTCTAATGTCTAAACTTTTTAAACGGCTCTATGTGTACTGTTTTAAATGTTTTTATCTAATTGGGACTACAGTTGAAAACTAGTTAGCTAGCTGACTTTAGGGCATTTATAGAAATGTTGATTGATGCATTGTTCCTGTCAAATAGATGTAATAAATGAACAGAAAATGTAATGACATTTTATTAAACATTTGTATAAAAATTATCTTCTTGTGCAAGCAAACATAACCGAAACCGGCCAACGACTCCTGTGTTAGTTTTTCATTGTTTTAGTTTTTATTTGCAAGGGAGTGGATATTAGTTGAAATCAAAGTTTTTTTCCTGATCCTCCAGACCCCCATTTTCTGAATAACATGGAGATGTCAGATGTGACATTTTTGGTGGAGGGGAAACCTTTCTACGCCCACAAAGTCCTGCTGATCACTGCTTCAGACAGGTGAGAAGAGTAAAGGGGGAGGATGGGTGAGGAAAGGTGAGAGGGGTTAGCAGAAGGGTGAGAGGGGTTAGCAGAAGGGTGAGAGGGGTATGCAGAAGGGTGAGAGGGGTTAGCAGAAGGGTGAGAGGGGTTAGCAGAAGGGTGAGAGGGGTTAGCAGAAGGGTGAGAGGGGTATGCAGAAGGGTGAGAGGGGTTAGCAGAAGGGTGAGAGGGGTTAGCAGAAGGGTGAGAGGGGTGTGCAGAAGGGTGAGAGGGGTGTGCAGAAGGGTGAGAGGGGTGTGCAGAAGGGTGAGATGGGTTGGTGGAGGTGATGTTCATGCAGATAATGTTCATGTTGGAGGGTAGGGGAGAGAGGAGGATATTGTTTAGAATTGGCAAGAGGAGGGATTACGGAAATGTTGTGTTTGTGAAAGAATTACAACCATGGAGTTGCCAATTGATGACCATTGTCTAACCTGAACTTTTCTCTGTGGTGCGCAGGTTCAAGTCTCTGCTGGCCTCATCAGGACCAGACGGAACTAAAGATATTGAGATCAGTGACGTCAAGTACAACGTCTTCCAGGTAACTGAATCAGATAATGAGCTCTCAACCTGAACCTTAGTTCTCACTGTTGAGTATCATGTAGATATTTAGTTATGTGTCTACATAGCCCCATATTGACTAGAGAATCCCAGAATCCCAGAATTTATGTCACTAGCTTGGCGGGGCTTTAGACTCCAAAACAATGTTTCCTCATAGGCAGTATAACAGTTATCTCTATGTGTTTCCTATCCTTGTTACCTTCCCTTTCCTTTAACCAATGATCTGAAATCACATCGGAATATAGCGGACCAATGAGTTGATGGAATATTGGATGATGGTAGCTCTGACATTTATTTGACCTCTGTCCAGATGATGATGTCATACCTGTACTGCGGAGGGACAGAATCACTGAAGACCAACGTGTCTGACTTGTTGGAGGTGAGAGTTCAGCCATTTTGTTTCTGAAATGCTCATAGAAAGACACATAGACTCCTTCCCAATTTTGCATCCTCACCTACTCATTCATTGCACTGATCTGAAGGCACTGATAAGGTCAAATCCTGTCAAGCCTTTTCCAATCAGTGCAGATGAAGGCGAGTAGGTGAGGACAGGACAGATTTATAAGACATTGAAATCGAGCCAAACTGTATGTCACTTGTACTAAATCTACAACCAAATTCACCATAGCAGTAAATCACAGTTTTTTTTTTCTTCACATATTCATACTGAGATCACATAATTTGCTTGATTTGTTGGGCAAAAAAAAAGCTTTGAATGGATCACAGGCCTGAGAACTTGTAGCAATATCTAATCTGCTGTATTTTGTTATGTGGTTGGTGTCCCCCAGCTGCTTTCAGCAGCCAGCGTCTTTCAGCTGGGGGCCCTACAGAGACACTGTGAGATCATCTGCTCACAGAGCATCGATCTTGAAAATGCTGTCAGCATCTACAGGACGGCCAAGGTAAGGCCCTAGATATAGACTCTCACTGTGTATTCTGGATCTCAGTTGTTTGTTGGATACCGTCATGTATTAAGAGTCTCAGTTTACAAATTTCACCCAAATGTCACACTACACTCTTTCTTACATGCTGACCAGACCGGACGCGTCACGTGCGCGAGCGTTGCAAAATAGATGTAGAAATCCATGTTATTCAATTATTGCACCCACACTGCTCGCACGCGCCAATGAGCGTCTGCTTTGCCAAGGGCTAAAATAGAAGTAATTCCTATTTCTGACTCTCGCGCTGCAAGTCCTGCCTCTCCCATCTCCTCATTGGTTATACCCACGTGGGTGATTGAAAGACAAACTGTTTTGCCGGTTGTGGTGGTAATACCATGAAAGTGTAGATGCCAATCACCATATAAGTTCAAAGATGACAAAGTCTGGAAGGAGGAGAGATGACTAGAAACGATTTGGTTGACCGTTTTATGTGTGGATTACTTGTCGTAGAGGACCTTGTACATTTCACGTAAAATAACAACTCAATGTTCATATCCCAGGACAAATTAGCTAGCAACAGCAAGCTAGCTAAATAGGACCAATTAGCTAGCAAGTCCTAGCTAAATTGCCATACATGTTTAATGCTTTTCGACCTGTCCCCAAATGAATGTCATTGGTTCAGAGTTTGTTTTGATATTTTAACCTGCGTGTCGTGGTCGCATTGGGTGTAGGGGGACAAAATAAATGTATGCACGATAGCGCACAATGGCGCACGCGCGCAGGCGGTTTGGGTTCCGTGTTATTCTGAAAAGGTAAAGAATAGCTGTGACTGGGGTCTATCTGGTAGTGGTTTGTTAAACAGTACCATGGGAAAAATAGCTACTGCGTAAATACTGCAGTCTGGTTTTGTAGTGAATTGAGCCATAATTGTGTGTCTCTCTCTCTGTCAAACCCAGGCCCACGCTGCTTCAGTGCTGAGTTCGTTCTGCGAGGGCTTCTTCCTGCAGCACATGGCAGGGCTCCTGGAGAGAGAGGCCTTCCGGTCCCTGCTCCTGGGGCCTATGGGGGCCCGCTGGGTGACGGAGATGGGCTCTGGGCCTAAAATGGTGCCTCCTAGGGGAGACTCGCCACTGGAGGAACTCGAGACAACCCTGGCTCGCCGGCTACGCTCTCTCTACATCACCTCCCGTGTCTGACGGGGAAGGGAGAAGGATGGAATGCAGAGGAGAAGAGGAGAAGGAGGAAGAGAGTGTGCGATCGGTGCACACTCTCTTCCTCCTGGGAGGAGGACGTCTCAAGTGTCCGAGGACATCACGAGTGCCCTTAGATACAGATTTAGGATCAGATTGCCGTCCTGCGATCCTAACCTGAACCATTAGTGGAAAACCACAGAAACTGACCTTAGCTCAGCATCTAAGGGCATCGTCATCCGTAATCATTATTTCTCGGTGGAGGGTAAGACGAGGATGAAAGAGATAAGGCTGGATAGAGAGTGGGTGTGATGGGTACCGTGATGGCCTGTTCCCAAATTTGACTCCTGGACAATTTATTTTGCTACACGGACAATTCAGTGTTTGACCTGAAGTACTCACCTCTAGCTGTCTATTACAGTAGCTATATATACGCAGTGGAAGAGTAGACAGAATGGTCTATCCATCTGTCTTTCTGTTTGTCACAAAGGCTCTGGAAGCTTGTGTACAGAGACGGACAAGACAGCGGAATGAGGCAGTGAGAACTTTAACATTTAGGATTTCTAGAACACTGCTGCCGCCCAGTGGACAAAGCCCGTAAAGGCTTCAGATTATAGAAATAGAGTGACTAGATTATGTTTCTATGCCTCAAATAAAGGTAAAAAGGTTCTGATGGAATATAGAAAGTCTGGAACGTTATTTTAACGGGCCACTGATATGAAGGGGCTGGACTTTTCTCTTTTCCTTCTGCCCCCTTCAGAGTGGTGAAGACTGTGAGAGAAGAGGTGGATTTGAGAGCCCCCACAGTGGATTCAAAGAAGTTGGTTTTACTAAGTGTATTTTCTTTATACATAGTAGTTCTATTTTTTAATTTCTTTTTTTGCCAGAGTGAAGAGGAAAGAAAAACACTAAATGGAATGGACGTTTTCTATTTAAAGAAAAAAGATGTGAGAGTATTTAACAGGGAGTTCCCTTTTTATTGTGTTTTTATAATTTTAGGCAAATTATTATTATTATTATTAATGTAAGATAAAGCTTTGTGTAGCTGGACAATTCCAGGCCTTTTACACACTAACCATTACAGTTAAAGTCGGAAGTTTACATACACTTAGCTTGGAGTCATTAAAACTCATTTTTCAACCACTCCACAAATGTCTTGTTAACAAGCTATAGTTTTAGCAAGTCGGTTAGGACATCTACTTTGTGCATGACACAAGTAATTTTTCCAACAATTGTTTGCAGACAGATTATTTCACTTATTATTCACTGTATCACAATTCCAGTGGGTCAGAGGTTTACATACACTAAGTAGACTGGGCCTTTAAACAGCTTGGAAAATTCCAGAAAATGATGTCATGGCTTTATAAGCTTTAGATAGTCTAATTGACATCATTTGAGTCATTTAGAAGGTTCTAATTGACATAATTTTAGTCAGTTGGAGGTATACCTGTGGATGTACAAACTCATGATTTCAAGCCTCTTTGTTTGACATCATGGGAAAATCAAAAGAAATCAGCCAAAATCAGCCAAAACCAAAAAAGTCTGGTTCATCCTTGGGAGTAATTTAGTTCTGTCTCCTAGAGATGAACATACTTTGGTGCGAAAAATGTAAATCAATCCCAGAACAACAGCAAAGGACCTTGTGAAGATGCTAGAGGAAACGGGTACAAAAGTATCTATATCCACTGTAAAATTAGTCCTATTTCGACAGAATCTGAAAGGCCGCTCAGCAAGGAAGAAGACACTGCTCCAAAACCACCATAAAAAAGACAGGCTACGGTTTGCAACAGCACATGGAGACAAAGATGCTACATTTTGGAGAAATGTCCTCTGGTCTGATGAAACAAAAATAGAACTGTTTCGCCATAATAACCATTGTTATTTTTGGAGGAAAAGGGGTTAAACTTGCAAGCCGAAGAACACCATCCCAACCGTGAAGCACGGTGTTGTGGGGGGTGCTTTGCTGCAGGAGGGACTGGTGCACTTCATAAAATAGATGGCATCACTAGGAAGGAAAATTATGTTGATATATTGAAGCAACAACTCAAGACATCTGTCAGGAAGTTAAAGCTTGGTCGCAAATGGGTCTTCCAAATGGACAATGACCCCAAGAATACTTCCAAAGTTGTGGCAAAATGGCTTAAGGACAACAAAGTCAAGGTATTGGAGTGGCCATCACAAGGCCCTGACCTAAATCCTATGGAAAATTTGTGGGCAGAACTGAAAAAGCGTGTGCGAGCACGGAGGCCTACAAACCTGACTCAGTTACACCAGCTCTGTCAGGAGGAATGGGCTAAAATTCACCCAACTTATTGTGGGAAGCTTGTGGAAGGCTACCCAAAACGTTTGACCCAAGTTAAACAATATAAAGGCAATGCTACCAAATACTAATTAAGTGAATGAAACTTCTGACCCACTGGGAATGTGATGAAATAACTAAAAGCTGAAATAAATCATTCTCGATACTATTATTCTGCCTTTTCACATTCTTAAAATAAAGTGGTGATCCTAACTGACCTAAAACAGGGAATGTTTACTAGGATTGAATGGCAGGAATTGTGAAAAACTGAGTTTAAATGTATTTGGCTGAGGTGTATGTAAACTTCCGACTTCAACTGTAAGTAAACTGGGTCATGTTCAAATGGAAGAAACCAGACTGAAACAGGTAGGGAGTACCTGAGAATTCAAATGTTTTGTTTTACATTGCTAAATGTTTTCTGTCACATGCCCTAATGAACAAAACCCTGGCAAGGTACAATAATATCATTTCACACTATTGTGCTGACCTGAACCACACTGTGCTGGCCCAGGCTATTTTATTATTCTCATTTTCAGCACAGTTCCAGAAACTATGGTGGATGAGGAACCAGGCCAGTGCAGCTTGGTTGGTTAGGCACAATAGTATGAAAAGGATATAACAGTAGCCAACATGGGATTTGGAACTGCAACCTCCTACGTAAACTCTGCTTTACTGCTCAATACTGTAATAAATACTGTAATAAAGCATCAAGCCTGGCAAGCAATTGGTTTTAATAGGTCTTTATGTTTTTACCTTTTATTTCAATGCAGGTAAGTATTTGTTAGCCTGGGTGCCTGTCTGTTTCTTCTCTGTTGCCAACTCCTTATGGAGTTGCCATGCCGTTGACAGCAATGGAATTAGCAAGAGCACAAACAGATCTGAGACCAGGGTAGATTTGAGTAGGTTATTTTGCCACTGGATAGATCTAGGGCTCGATTCATTCCTTATCGCCGAAGTTCAGCGCTATAGAGCGCTTGAAATATAAAGCCAATTTCCGATTGCACTGACATATACAGTGTTTATGGGGAACGCAGTCTCCGCAAACGTGGGAGCGTTGCCTTTAAATTTCAATTGCCCTATAGCGCTCAGCGTTATGGATTCAATTGAGCCCCTATTTTAGATGACTATTTAAATATAATACTTATATGATGCTCAACTAAAAAGTACTAAATTTGACCCAGTGTCACTTATGCCCTTTTTATTCTTAAAATGGGAAGATCTCAATTGCATACTCCTTGTGTCCTCCTCTCTCCTCGCCTCCTTCTCAAAACCCATTGGAGGAGAAGTTGAGATTGGAGGGACCTCTGGCTTTCTCATCCAATGGTTTTGAGATGCAGACGAGAGAAGAGAGAGGACGCAAGGAGTATGCAATTGGGATTATCCCAGAGTGTCCCCTGTTATGTAGCTTGGAATTCCAACAGGATATAAGCAATGCAGAAAACTATATGGACGGTTCACAGAGATGGTGAGAATAAGAGTTTTAGTTGATTGGAGTGAGTGTTTTTAATGTATGTAAGCCTTAGGACGACATGTTCGACACCCAACAACACCATAGGAGATAGCTTACCTGAGAAAAGGTCCAGTATATGTATTGAAGCGATCTGGTTCTCTCTGCTGGTGTGGAAAGGTACTGCATTAAGAGAGAGACTAAACTAGCTGCACTTCATTTTGTTTGACCTGTTTTCTATTGATAATTCTTATGGATATATACAAACAACTATGCTGGTTCTTTGATTTCTGCATTAACTGCCTTAAGAGAGAGAGAGAGACACACACACACACACACACACACACACACACACACACACACACACACACACACACACACACACGGCAACACAAAACCCTTAACTGAGTTTATTGGAGTTTTCCATACTGAAGTTGCTCACAGTTATGTTACAAGAAGGATGACATTGTTTATTTGCTTGTATCCCGCTCTGGTAATAAAAGGAGTGCTTGCGGCCCCGGATGTAGCATGAGAACTACAATACCCAAAATGCTCTGTAACCATAACTGGTATCATCGGATGACCTTAATGTCGCTAGTTTTTCCACTGTAGAAAATAGGGAGGGTGAAGAGGTAACTAACAGTAGGGTATTGCTTTAGCATAGAGGTTGTTTTGGTGGTGTCACAGGTGGAACTGCATTAGAGCTGTCAAATCCACACGTGGCTTTTGGCATTATACCTAAAGTGGACATTGCCATTGGCTGCACAGTCACATTAACAAGTCAGATGAACTTTTATGTCTCTGCGTGCAGAAATCCCATGCAGCCTTGCAAACCTGGGATAACTAGTTTCTTTGTAGGTGATTAAAACAATTTGAATACAGACCCCCCCCCCCAAAAAATTCTACTTTTTACAAATATTTGAATACACATCTCCTGAAAGTAACTACTGTTTTACACTATTTGATTACAAATCTGAGAAAGCAACAACTTTAAGCAAATATTTGAATACAGATCTCAGGAACTATTGGATTGGCTACCTTCAACTATGGTCAGGGATGAATTTGTAGCTGCATGTTGAAGATGGAAATAAAATTAATAAAGCACACACAATCTCCTATACTATTCCAATCTATCTAACAGTCCTATTTGATCTACACAATACATTTCTATCTGACCATTCTGTAAATGTCCATTCTCCTAAATGTCCATTGCCCCAGATGTCAAGTCAAACCAATTAACCAGCTAATTAATTGTACAGATAAGTGTAAATAAGTTAACTCAAGTATGATTCGTTCAACATGCCACTGAAAAGCTTGAAAACTGTAATACATTTTAGCATACCTGAAAATACTGCAGAGAATTCAAAACCATTTGCAAACATTGCAAACAACAAGTTGGATGCTTAGCAAAAACAACGTCGAACCTCTTTGTCCATCTGAGGGTAAGTGTTCTTGTTTCAAACACACAATGCACCATCTTTAAAGGGGTAGTTTAGAATACAAACTAACAGAATACTGAATACAAACTAACAATTTTCAATCTACCTTGGCTGTAGTTGATTTACGAAGGCAGTTTTGTACTATTTAGTTTCCTTTCGACACTTAATAGAAATGTTTATGTTAGTGTTAGCTTTCTCAGTAACACTTAACATGAAACTGTCCTTGTGCCTGGGTAAAACATTTCAGTTACATTTGGAGCAACATTTTATTAGCGTTGTGTTACATAATACTTCGGTAATTGTATTTTAATTGCATAGCAATGAGTTCAGAGATTTGTAACTACTGTACACAAGATGAATAGAGGCTGTTCCTTATTACCAACATATTCAAATAATGATTGACATATTTCATTAACTTTGTTTTGATGAATTTTTTCATACTACTTTATCCTTCCACAAGATATAGTTCCTAAACAAATCTAGGGTTGCTACCCAAGTCGGCTGGTCAATTGTTCTATCGGTTCAGTTGCCAGAGAAGAGACCCAGTCGTTCAGTCTTTTTGTTCTGTATCTATGGATGCGACTCAGTCGTTCGATCTAAACGTTCCATTGCCATACTGGCTGGCAACGTTCTTATCCCTTGCTTGCTAACGAGCCAACTATGACTCATTTACAGTCACGTCAAACAGTGCAGCCAGAATAACAACAAAATAGCTGCATTAGCATTTGTTTAAGCTGTTTTGTAGTGACATTTACTTGGCTACATCCGTAATAATAAGCTAATGATACGTGATTTCACCTCGTCAGGACACTGTTGTTCGAGAGCTAGCTGAGAACACACCTAACACAATCACTTCAAACTGAAGCTGGAAAGACTCTAAACTAGCTGCACTTCATTTTGTTTGACCTGTTTTCTATTGATCATTTTTATGGATATATACAAAGAACTATGCTGGCTCATGATTTTGACTGGCTGAGAAAAGCTGCCTGCCTGTCGTCCCGACTCCTGACACGTTTAATACTATGGGACAGCTGGAGATTGTTTCAATATTCTAATTCAATGTTGCAAATGTCGGAGAGACAGACAGCAAGGTTTATACAAATATTCGCTGTTGTTCTGAACTTCTAACGCGAGTTGGATGGGTGTGGCTTCGTGACAATGATCAAGAGTTACTGCTCACCGATTTGACAGCTCCAACGCAGTTACACCTCCGACACCGCCAAAACATCAGCAATGCGGGTGCCCCTTTTCACTGGTTAACGCTTTAAGAGTGTGTCCCAGATGGCACCTTATTCCCTATATAGGGCACTACTTTTGACCAAGACCCATAGGTTTCTGGTCAAAAGTAATGCACTACGTAGCGAATAGGGTGCCATTTGGGACACCACCCAGGACTGTGTGATTCCCCTAGCACCCGGTGCCCTCAGCGCTTCCTCCCTTACAGCCGTACAGAGTGACGGACAGAGCAAGAGGAAGCATCACTCAATGCTGTGCACAAGATAGATGATAAGGGGGGAGAAGAAGAGAGAGAGGAGGGGGCAAGGAAAGATAGAGGAAAAGAAACAAGAGTGGAGAAGAAGAGGTGGCGGAGGCTAAACATAAGAAGAGAAAGAGAGAGAATTGTTAGGCTAAGGGCAGAGGGAAAGAAAGTGAGAGAGTTCTATGGAGCATTAACACTAAAGCCATGCAAAGAAAAGCTCATGTTTACATGCACACAGCAATACAAGATAAAAGCATAAGAGCAGGAATATCTCCAGTGTAGAAGAAGAAGAAGCATTTCAACCCCCATGTTTGTCTATGCACTGTACAAGAGAAGAAGATGGATGAGGAAGTTGTTTGACACCTCTAACTGGTCTACACACATGATGATTAGATGAAACTGACAAATATCAATAGAAGCAATATTTCTCCCCAAAAGAGGCTAAATTCTACATTCTTAAATGACTGGTAAAATCATTTTTCTTAAAGGCCCAGTGCAGTCAAAATCTAGATTTACTGTATGTTATATATATTTCCACACTATGAGGTTAGAATAATACTGTGACATTGTGAAAATGATAATAATGCCCTTTTAATGTAAGAGCTGTTTGAAAAGACTGCCTGAAATTTCAGCCTGTTTGAGTGGGATGGAGTATTGGCCTGCCTGGTGACATCACCAGGCGGTAAATGAGTTAATAGACCCATAAGAAAGTGTCCCAAACTTCTCTGCCAATAACAGCTAGTTTTCAGTTTCCCCTCCCCACTCAGACCACTCCCAGACTGTCCTAGTAAAATTGTTGCTTGAGAAATGTATCTCTGCTAAGAAGCTATTTTTATTTTGTTTTTGATCATTTTAATTGAAAACAATCACATTAAGGTTGTTACCCAGAAATGTTTTGATGTTGAGAAAAAAAATACAGCTGCAGTGGACCTTTAAACATATACAACACAAGTAGTCCCCCCTCCCTCTTGAACACTAGGAAAGAAATACAGTCAGACAAAGGAATGAAAAAAATTAAATATTTGACTGAACAAAAGCTTGTTGCCTCATTTACAAACATACAAGCAGGTAAATAAATAAATAACATTCAACTGATCTAACAGCTTTTCTTTCACATAAAGAATGAGGTTACAATAACAAATTATGAAACGGAACAGAGAAAATGAACAAATATGAATAAATAAGGAAAAAATACAAAAATATCCACAATTGCGTTTCACTTTTTTTTTTTCTCCTCAAACTCCTACTGCTGGTAGTTAAGACTAAAATAGGTATACTGTACATGACAAATGACACAAAGTGCTCTGGGGAAAAGGGGTAGAAACTTGGTGAATACAGTAATGTTTGTACCATGACACCTTACTCAGATCAAATCAAACAAATTCATAATCCTAAATGACCATATGAACAAAAATACAGGGCGAAATAAAGGGGGGAAAAAGGGAAGTGTGGCAACGCAAGTTTGTAAAACCTGGTCCTACTGGTATATCTAAACACTGTCACAACTAGACATTTCCTTTTTACATAAGAAATGAATTCAGTCTGTACAACAGAGTAGATCATTCATTTAGATAACCCCCAATACCCCAATACCCACCTCCACCCTGACTCCCTCCACCTCTCCCCACAACCCCAGATCAAGTCGTACCCCCCCCCCCCCCCCAACCCATACTGCATACACCCCTTGCTTTCTGAAATAGCAATTCCAGTCAATTTGCAGCAATGGTATTGAGTCTAATAAATGTCCATTTAGTATTTTTAAATCCAGTTTCTTCACGAAGAAAGAGGAAGTACATTATAAAGAGAAACGATACAATCCAGCAAGCGTCCGCGTCGGATGTTGATACTACAGTAGATCAACAAACTCATCCTCCTTCGCTTCTCCTTTTGGTCACTTCATTGTTCTGTCCATTTTTTTATTCTTTGTTCTTATTACATCCCAGAGTTTGTCTATAAATACTGTGCAATAGTGTGTGAGAAGGGGAGCGTGTTTTTATTTGTGTAATGAGATTGTGTGTTTGGGTGTTAAATGCTTAATAATCTCAAGGTGTGTGTGTGTATATACATGTGAAGGCATAAAAGTGTGTGTGTGTGTGTGCATTTGTATGTGTATAACATGCTTGTGTATCGGAGGGATATGGATTGCTGTTTTCTCCCTCGGGGACTGCTGCTCGGGGTAGCGAAGGAGGCCCCTTGAAAAGCGGTCCCCAACTCCGTCAACAAATGTCCATCTCTTGGTGTGCAGACGGTGGGGTTGAAGTGATGGCCAAGGAGGAAGAGGATAGGCGGAGTGGAGCAGGGAGGCAGGAGGAGGATCTAATAGGTTTTCTGGATAATTCCTGGTAGTAGAAACAAGTCAAGTCATCACACAGGTGAGCAGAGGAGAGAGAACACAATGGCCCTGTACTAAATACAGAAATGGATCCTTCCTTCCTCGTTTCCTTGAGGTAAGCACAGTGATTGGATAGATGTAAGCAAGGTTACCACCCTACTACTTTCACCAATCTAACCTATTCAGATCTGTGATTACTTCAAGGATGTATTTATATTTGGAACAGTGCCAATATGTGATCAAAAGAGTGGGGGAGGGAGAGCACACAAAATGCCACGGACGCTTAGATGGGGTGATGTGTGTGTGTGTGTGTGTGTGTGTGTGTGTGTGTGTGTTAAGATGAGGGGAGATTGTGTGTGTGGGTTTGGTAAAATATCTGTTTGATTCAAATTCTCTATACAGTCATTCTTTCATACAAAAAGTATATTGAGTCCAAAGAGGGTATGTTCAGTTACAGTACTGCTAGCAATTTCATTGTCAAGTCTCTGACCACTTTTCCAAAACCCCTGATAAGAATGGGTAAAGTGATACTCGGGTTTGGATCTTTAATGCTTCATCTTAGCTCTAACTAACATTTTGGCTCTAATGCTACTACAGTTTCCTGGTCTAGGATTCCTCCAGTGTCCCAATGGACGCCATCCTGACTCTGTCTCGGCCCGTGGCGGGCGGACATTTTGTATCTTCTCGCATGGAAGAGGAGCAATGTCGGGTGGTTGGGGTAGCGGGGGGTTGGTGGTGAGGCACCTGGCCGTTCTTCTCCTCTGAAAAAAGTTTTTCAATTACGTCAAAGAAGTTATTCAAGGGGCTACCTAGGTACACAAACGGGAAGCAAAGAAAACGGGGAGAGAGGGAGAGGAAGAGAGAGAGAACCAACAATGAACATTAGGGTTTATGTGAGAAGAGGAGGCTAGAGAGACTGACAGAAGGTGGGGAAGAGAAAGAGGGAGAGAGATGGAGGGAGGGTGAGGGCCACTGTGACAGCCACGTCGGGTGAATGTGTGTGTGTGTTCAACATATAAAAGACACCACAATATGATATCACTGTCAGGTCTAGCCAATGAGAAGCGGGATGTAGGTCAATTTAGGTCAGTGGTAAAGATTGGAGCATTATAGAGAAAGCAACAATTTGGACTGCTATTTACCATATACAGTACAATCCAATGGTAATTATAAATACAATATTTCATATTTTAGCAGTTGTTTAACAAAATAGGTGATCACGTGATCAACATTCCGAAGCATGCCAGCGAATGACAGCCTGAATCAATCTTTTATTCGAAAAATATAATTTAATATAAAACACAAACGCTATCTGAACAACTGCAGTGTATTGTTTTGTAACGTATTAGCAAATCCAGCTCTTTAGGCTATACTGAGTGCTATCCTTAGCCAGATCGCTCAAGTGATTCGAAATTGGACGTGGGTATTATCATCAGTAAAAATTCAACCTGAAACCTCCTGAGTGGCGCAGCGGTCTAAGGCACTGCATCGCAGTGCTAGAGGCGTCACTACAGACCCGGGTTTGATCCTGGGCTGTGATGCAGCCAGCTGCAACCGGGAGACCCATAAGGCGCCGCACAATTGGTTAGGGGCGGGATGTCCTTATCCCATTGCACTCTAGCGACTCCTTGTGGCGGGCCAGGCAGATGCATGTCGCCAGTTGTGCCGTGTTTCCTCCGACACATTGGTGCGGCTGACTTCCGGGTTTAGCGAGTAGTGAGTCAAGAAGCAGTGCGACTTGGCAGGGCCGTATTTCAGAGGACCCATGACTCTCGACCTTTGCCTCTCCAGAGTCCGTGCTGGAGTTTAAGTAATGGGATAAGACTGTAACCTCCAATTAGGGTTAAAAAGTCATTTTAAAAAAGCAGACCAATGATACATTTAACTATTATAACCTAAATATGATCAGCATATTCTCATGACTGACTTTATCCAGAGTAGCTAGCTAACTCCCCCCACCCCCCCATTTCTGTCATCTGAATTAGTCGACTCTATGGATTTTAACTTAGATTAGCTTACCCCGGGCTCAGACCATTTTAACAATATTTGTCATGACGTTAATCTAACTCAACTGATTGCAAAACCCACCCAGATTAATATAAAAAATCCAGCAAACGTATTGCTGATTGACCTGATTCTGATAAATATCGCCCACAAGTACAGTGAAGTATTTGCTAATGATCTCAGTGATCACTGTTCTATTGCATGTATTAGAGATACCAAACACATTAACACTAATTTTAAACATTTTTCTCTATGATATGTTTTACTCTGACAGCTGAATGCTTGACCCTAAATTAGCTCTAGAATTGTTCTCATCTATTTTTATCCCTCTGGCAAACAAACACTGCCAACGCCTTAGAGTAAAAAAATTAAACAAATCCTTGGTTCTCCATAGAACTTTCAGATCTTCTGATGAGTAATCACGTCTGGTCCAAGGCTAGAAAAACTGACTCTGTAGATGCACTACCTCAATAAAGTTACATCTAGATATTTTTTTCAATCTATGACTCTGCTGGTGATCCATCTAAATTTTGGAAAACAGTTAATGCACTGAAGCATGGAAATTCCTATTTCCCTGCCTAAGAAAGTTGTTTAAGACTCTGGCACCATTACTGAGAAAAATTAGATAAGTGATGCTTTTAATCAGCATTTTATGTCGGTGGGCTTTTTATTTGAAATAAATTGTGGTTTAATTGACCCTGGTTAGCCAGTTGACTGCATGCCCCTCTCCCAGAATTTAGTTGCCTCGATGGAAGTTGTGTCAACTTCTACTTTTTAAGTTCTATCTCCGACTGCCGGTGATCCATCTAAATTTTGGAAAACAGTTAACGCACCAAAATATGGAAATTCCTCTCTTTCCCTACCTAAGCAAGTTGTATCAGCCTCTAGTTGTCTTGATGAAAGTTCTGTCAACTTCTAGTTAATCTGTGTTTTCATTTCAACAAATGTCTTCTTCTGATGTGCTAGACACCTTTCTAGACACCTTTGCTTGATCCTTTCTTGCTGCAGATTTCTGCTCCTCTCTGCATTAATCTGGAGTTGGTCCCCCTTTGCTGCCATAACCAGCCTTCACTATTCTGAGAAGGCTTTCCACTAGATGTTGGAACATTGCTGCGGGGACCTGCTTCCATTCAGCCACGAGCATTAGTGTGGTTGGGCACTGATGTTGGGCGATTAGGTCTGGCTGGCAATCAGCGTTACAATTCATCCCAAAGGTGTTCGATGGGGTTGAGGTCAGGGCTCTGTGCAGGCCAGTCAAGTTCTTACACACAGATCTCAATAAACCATTTCTGTATTGATCTCGCTTTGTGCACAGGGGCATTGTCATGCTGAAACAGGAAAGGGCCTTCCCCAAACTGCCCAAGACCATTATTCCCCTACCTAACTTTATAGTTGGAACTATGCATTCAAGCAGGTAGCATTCTCCTGACGTCTGCCAAACCCAGATGTGTCTGTCAGACTGCCATCACTCCATTCACACTGCTCCAGAGTCCAATGGCGGCGAGCTTTACACCACTCCAGCCAACGCTTGGCATTGCACATGGTGATCTTAGACTTGTGTGTGGCCGATTGGCCATGGACACAAATTTCATGAAGCTCCTGACGTACAGTCCTTGTGCTGACGTTGCCTCCAGAGACAGTTTGGAACTCGGTAGTGTGTGTTGCAACCGAGGACAGATTTATTTTACGCGCTATGTTCTTCAGCACTCGGCGGTTCCTTTCTGTGAGCTTGTGTGGCCTACCACTTCGTGGCTGAGTTGTTGTGGCTCCTAGAAGTTTCCACGTCACAATAACAGCACTTACAGTTGACCGGGGGGAAGCTCTAGCAGGGTAGAAATTTTACGAACTAACTTGTTGGAAAGGTGACGTCCTATGACGGTGCCACGTTGAAAGTCACTGAAAAGTCACTCTTCAGTAAGGCCATTCTACTGCCAATGTTTGTCTATATGGTTGTACGTGTAGCTGGTTTTAACATTCAGGGGTTTCCCACAGGGATCGAATCTTGGTCCAGTTCTTTCCACTATTTACATTAACAGTTCATATTTTGTTATTACTTTCACATGCATGAAGATGACACGGTGGTGTATTCTACTGCTCCCACAGCTGACCAGGCTCTGTCAGAGCTTCAATCTGCCTTTATTGCCCTGCAGAAAGCATCTATTGACTTGAAATTAGTACTTATTGCAGGTAAAACCAAGTACATGTTATTTTCCAAATCACGTAAAAATGTATTCGTACTTTGGAAGGTGACCTCATTGATCATGTCCCCGCTTATAAATATCTGGGAATCTGAGTTGATGGAAAATCTATCTTTCAAAAAGCATGTTGATGAATTAGTTAAACAGGCCCTGTCTTCTGTTAAATAGCAGAAAACAAATAATTCAGTCAACATTCATTCCAGTAATTGACTATGGCGAAATCATCTGTATGAATGCAGCTGCCACTGTATTGAAGCCATTGGACACAGTTTGTCATAGTGCTTTATTAGGAGTGATAGGTTCGGCACACATCATTGCAATTTGTATCAAAACGTAACCTTGCCCTCTAATGAAGTCTTGATGCATTGCTCTCTTTTTGCCTATAAAGTCCTCTTGCATAAAATTGTTAACCTTCAGACGTATAAGTTACCAGACCCGGACTCAGACACGGCTACCCCTGAAGCAGTGGAGGCTGGTGAGGGGAGGGCGGCTCATAATAATGGCTGGAACGGAGGAAAAGGAATGGCATCAAACACATGGAAACCATGTATTTGATTCCATTCCACTAATTCCGCTTCAGTCATTAGCATGAGCTCGTTCTCCCCAATTAAGGTGCCACCAACCTCCTGTGCCCTGGAGATCCCTTCAATCTCCAAAGAGTTAGTGAAATCTGCTTTTTTTCGCCTCATGTGGAATGATCTCCAAAACTACTTAAAAGTTGGCAATTCAGGCCGGTGTTAGTGGGCCTTTTTATGTAGTTTTCTAAAAACCCTGCACCACTAACTTTTTAGAGCCAGACACAACTGTGACAGCCATATACTGTGAAGCAGGCTGAAGGACACACACACACACACACTGCTACTATACTAGGCTCTAAAACCTGGGAGGACACTAACTTTCACTAGCCTTTTATGACTTCAGTAACACAGTTTCAGACTGTCTTCCAACCCCTATTACAGAAAGCCCGAGTCACTCCAAAATATTGAGGCAATAGTTTGAAAAATCTCTAGGTTGAACATTTTACAACTTGGAACAGTTAACTGAGTGGATGCACACTAGAGCAGGGCTCTTCAACCCTGGTCCTGGAGAGACACCATCTGGTAGGTTTTTGCTCCAACCTGAATATATGCACCTGATTCTAATAATTAGCTGGTTGATAAGCTAAATCAGGTTTGTTACAGATGGGTTTTGAGTGAAAACTGACAAGAAGGTAGCTTTCCAGTAACAGGGTTAGAGAGCCCTGCACCACAATTGTTTCTGTACCCAAGAAAGCAAAGGTAATTTAACTACAGTGCCTTGCGAAAGTATTCGGCCCCCTTGAACTTTGTGACCTTTTGCCACATTTCAGGCTTCAAACATAAAGATATAAAACTGTATTTTTTTGTGAAGAATCAACAACAAGTGGGACACAATCATGAAGTGGAACGACATTTATTGGATATTTCAAACTTTTTTAACAAATCAAAAACTGAAAAATTGGGCGTGCAAAATTATTCAGCCCCCTTAAGTTAATACTTTGTAGCGCCACCTTTTGCTGCGATTACAGCTGTAAGTCGCTTGGGGTATGTCTCTATCAGTTTTGCACATCGAGAGACTGACATTTTTTCCCATTCCTCCTTGCAAAACAGCTCGAGCTCAGTGAGGTTGGATGGAGAGCATTTGTAAACAGCAGTTTTCAGTTCTTTCCACAGATTCTCGATTGGATTCAGGTCTGGACTTTGACTTGGCCATTCTAACACCTGGATATGTTTATTTTTGAACCATTCCATTTTAGATTTTGCTTTATGTTTTGGATCATTGTCTTGTTGGAAGACAAATCTCCGTCCCAGTCTCAGGTCTTTTGCAGACTCCATCAGGTTTTCTTCCAGAATGGTCCTGTATTTGGCTTCATCCATCTTCCCATCAATTTTAACCATCTTCCCTGTCCCTGCTGAAGAAAAGCAGGCCCAAACCATGATGCTGCCACCACCATGTTTGACAGTGGGGATGGTGTGTTCAGGGTGATGAGCTGTGTTGCTTTTACGCCAAACATAACGTTTTGCATTGTTGCCAAAAAGTTCAATTTTGATTTCATCTGACCAGAGCACCTTCTTCCACATGTTTGGTGTGTCTCCCAGGTGGCTTGTGGCAAACTTTAAATGACACTTTTTATGGATATCTTTAAGAAATGGCTTTCTTCTTGCCACTCTTCCATAAAGGCCAGATTTGTGCAATATACAACTGATTGTTGTCCTATGGACAGAGTCTCCCACCTCAGCTGTAGATCTCTGCAGTTCATCCAGAGTGATCACGGGCCTCTTGGCTGCATCTCTGATCAGTCTTCTCCTTGTATGAGCTGAAAGTTTAGAGGGACGGCCAGGTCTTGGTAGATTTGCAGTGGTCTGCCTGGTGTGTTCCTTGTTCTTCATGATGCTCTCTGCGCTTTTAACGGACCTCTGAGACTATCACAGTGCAGGTACATTTATACGGAGACTTGATTACACACAGGTGGATTGTATTTATCATCATTAGTCATTTAGGTCAACATTGGATCATTCAAAGATCCTCACTGAACTTCTGGAGAGAGTTTGCTGCACTGAAAGTAAAGGGGCTGAATAATTTTGCACGCCCAATTTTTCAGTTTTTGAATTGTTAAAAAAGTTTGAAATATCCAATAAATGTCGTTCCACTTCATGATTGTGTCCCACTTGTTGTTGATTCTTCACAAAAAAATACAATTGTATATCTTTATGTTTGAAGCCTGAAATGTGGCAAAAGGTCGCAAAGTTCAAGGGGGCCGAATACTTTCGCAAGGCACTGTAAATTACTATCATCCCGTACCACTCACACCCTAGACCCACTTCAATTTGCATACCGCCCCAATATATCCACAGATGATACAATCTTCATCACACTACACACTGCCTTTTCCCATCTGGACAAGATGAATACCTAGGTAAGAATGCTGTTCATTGACTACAGCTCAGCCTTCAACACAATGGTACCCTCCAAGCTCATCATTAAGCTTGGGGCCCTGGGTCTGAACCCCACCCTGTGCAACTGGGTTCTGGACTTCCTCACGGGCCTCCCTCAGGTGGTGAAGGTAGGCAACAACACCTCCGCTAAGATGATCCTCAACACAGGGCCCCACACGGGTGCATGCTCACCCCCATCCTGTACTCCATTTCTCCCTTGATTGCGTGGTCACGCACGCCTCCAACTTCATCATTAGTTTGCAGATGACCCAACAGTAGTAGGTCTGATTACCAACAATGACGAGACAGCCTACAGGGAGGAGGTGAGGGCCCTGGTGGAGTGGTGCCAGGAAAATAATTTCTCCCTCAACGTCACCAAAACGAAGGAGCTGATTGTGGACTTCAGGAGACAACAGAGCGAGCACTCCCCCATCCACATCGACGGGACAGCCTCCACCCAGAATCCTGCCCTGAACTTAGTCACTGTCACTAGTCGGCTAGCACCCGGTTACTCAACGCTGCACATTAGAGGCTTCTGCCTTTTCCCCCTTTTATCACCCTCTGTTCTGAGAAACACATTAAATCCCTGCCAGGTATGCTACACACACACACACAAGCATGCAAACACATGCATGCACGCAAACTCACACACACACACACACACACACACACACACACACACACACACACACACACACTCCTCGAGACTGCTCTTATTGGTGATTAATAGACATAACGAGCTGCCTTAATGAAGTATTTTGTCCTGCACCTATTGTTATGCAAAGCCAAGTTCTCTGCTAATTACTGGCCCCTGCCACTTCAGATAGTGCCACTGACCCAGTGGCTCTACTACACCTTAGTTGAGTCCCAAATGGCACCCTATTCCCCATATAGTGCACTCTATGGGCCCTGGTCAAAAGTAGTGCAATAAATAGGAAATAGGGTGCCATTTGGTCCTAAGCCCAGTAAAACCCCTGCTATGGGATGCTGCTTTTAAAGTGCTGGCAAAAATCCATGACAATAGTCTTTATTCTAGATTAATTGTTTATTTTAATTGTACTATTTCTCTAAGAATGGCTTACCAAGAAAAACTTAAAAAATGACTAATTTGAGGTAAAAAGGAGTTGGAGTACTCCACATTATTTTTGCTCACTTTAATCCATTGTACAGGATGTGGACAGATTACTGACGTGTTCCTGAGAGTCGAAATGTCAGTCATCTTTTCGCATCCTGTACAATTTGAAGTATTTTACTATCTGTGCTTAATGTTAAATGAAATCAGTTCTTCCAAGAGTTTTATAAGTGTGTGCGATGACTAGAAAAGTGGGAGTGCATTTACTTGAGAGAGTTGGTAGCACCAGATGTGAAAGGTGTCAAAGTAAAGTCTACTTTAAGTGGAAGTTGACAAGAGTGCTTGCCTTCGGGCACATCCGTGCACTGGGGGTCAACAGAAGGGAGAGATGTTGAGTCACTCCAAAATACTTCCACACTCTCTCTGTTTGGGATGGAGAGGAGATATATATATATATATATATATATATATATATATATATATACACACACACACACACACACACACACACACACACACACACACACACACACACACACACACACACACACACACACACACACACACAGGCTTTTGGCCTATGACATCAAATCTACTCATGTTAACCTCAAGGTAAGTTTTCAGCTGGCATTCTAAACACTGAGATGTTTCAGGTGCGACAGGGATAACAATTGAATTACTAATGATACAAAAAGTATACTAAATCAGAAGACACACCCTTAGCAAAAAAAGTTATATCTAGAACCTAAAAGGGTTATTCGGCTATCCCCATTGGAGAGCCCTTTGAAGAACCCTTGTTGGTTCCAGGTAGAACCATTTGGGGTTCCATGTAAAACCCTTTCCACAGAGGATTCTACATGGAACCCAAAATGGTTCTACCTGGAACCAAAGAGGGTTTATTCTATTGGGACAGCCAAAGAACCCTTTCTGAACCTTTTTTCTAAGAGTCCACTGATAACACCAACTCGCCTTAACGACATTCCACCTTACAATGAACAGTGGCTCTGTTCCAATACTCTTGAATGGCATGTCGTTGTGTTTGTGTTGCACGTGCATACTGTTTGTGTGTGAGAGCGAGAGAGAGGAATGAAAGACAAAAAAATATAAAGCTTAGTGAGTTGCAGTGGACATGATATATCTACATGGGGATGGGCTGAAGGGTGACTGCCTGGTCTCAAACTCCTAATATCAGCCAGATGTAGCAATATATCAATATGCAAATTCATTTATCAACACAATCATAGATACCAAAGGATCTGACTTCGGATTTCAGACAAACAGGGAAACTCTCACTGTTCAACACTTAACCATTTTCAACATCTACCACTCCTCCTTTTAACGTATTGATTCATTGATTGTTAAAATGTTAGTATAGGTGCAGAATTAGTTACTTAGAATACATTTAAAATAGTAGTACACATCCAAAAAATTTAAGTGAACTCATAAGAGACATGTTAGTGGTATTTCTGTCTGGCCAGCAGATGGTACTGGTATCAGGAGGATGGCGAACAAGGAATACACACCAGGGAGATTGCTCTAGTTTGAAGTCAAAGTTAGATGACCATCCAGGTCCCAAGAACGTCTAGAATTGCCATCAAAACCGGCCACTATGGGCAAAGGTGAGCACTACTACCTTCAAGTAGGCTGGCAGCTTGCTAGGGGATGGTGGATGGGTGTAAAAAAGCTGCTCTCTGGCACCAAAGGTTGCGTGTTCAGTGCTAGGCAATAGTTATTTGTTTTTCTGTTTTAAAACTTTTCCAAACTTTAACCTTTATCTTAACCACTCTGAATAAATTCCTAAACGACCCCATTTTAACCATATCCCAAACCTTAACTTCAACTTTTCTACATGTATTTTTAGGGGGTAGATCAGCTTAAATATTTGCAGATAGATTGTGGCTTCCATTAATGTAATTGTCTGCATCATTTCCAATCCCCCATATATCTTTTGGGGGAAATATATATAAATAAAATAGATATCGTGCCTTCGGAAAGTATTGACTCCTTGACTTTTTGAATTCTAAAATCGATTAAATAAATTTTTTCCCTCATCAATCTACACACAATACCCCATAATGACAAAGCGAAAACAAGTTTAGAAATTTCTGTAAATGTATTTCCCCTACCCCTACCCCTAATTGAAGTAAACTAATGCACCACAACACTTAGGGTTCACAGCTGTCAATTTTTTGGTCCTTACATGAAATTGGAATACTT